>NC_066551.1:1332500-1340000 GCF_024679095.1 Eriocheir sinensis | reverse complement strand
AGACGGGCTCAAAGATGGACTCCGGGGGGTGGGGTGGGGTGGGGGTTGGGGGGGGTAAACGTAAAAACAACAACAATAACAACAACAACAGTAAATACAGCAATGAGAATTAGTAACAGGAGCAATAAAACAATGATGAAAGTAACAGAAGAAAGAAAATAACAGAAGAAACAGAAACAATGGATATCAAAACAGAATACAGTAAGAGAAATAACAGAAAATAACAATACCAATAGTCGAAGTAAGAGAAGCAATAAAACAACAGAGGCAATAAAACAGCAACAACTACTACAATAATAAAAGCAATAAAATAGCAACGCCAACAACAACAAGAGCAATGATAACAACAACAACAACAACAAACAACAACTATTACTATGACAACAACAAAAACAACAAAACCCTACAACTATTACTACGACTACTACTACTACTACTACTACTACTACTACTACAACTACTACTACTACTACCACAACAACTACAAAAAAGAAAAGTAATGTCGATAAAAAAAAACATAATACATAAAACACAGCAAATAAATCAGATTAACCAAAGGAACAACAACAACAACAACAACCATTACCATCATCATCAACAACAACAGCAACAGCATCAGGACAATAAATTATGCAGAGGAAAAAAAAACGCATTCCCCGACAGATATTACGCTAACAAATGGGACTGCATTACGGCCCGCGCCATTAATCCTCGTAGTAGTAGTAGTAGTAGTAGTAGTAGTAGTAGTAGTAGTAGTAGTAGTAGTAGTAGCAGCTGAGGTGAAGAAAGAGGAAGAAGAGGAGGAGGAAGTGAGATGGAGGAGAAGAAGGAAGAAGGTGAAGAAGAGAATAAAAATGAAAAGGGAAACAAAGGAGGAAACATGAAAAGGAGAGAAATAAAAAACGACAAAGAAAAAAATAATAACAAAATAATAATGAAATAAACAGAAAAAGTAAAAATAAAGCAAGACATAAGTTAAGCACACACACACACACACACACAGTAGTAGTAGTAGTAGTAGTAGTAGTAGTAGTAGTAGTAGTAGTAGTAGTAGTAGTAGAAGTAGTAGTAGTAGTAGTAGTGGGGGTGGTAGTAGCAGGTGGTCAAGGAAGGGTTGGGAAGATTGAGGGATATCTTATAATGAGATTTAAAGAGAGAAGGTTACTTAGGAAAATTAGGAAAAGGGAGAGAAGGAAGGAAGGAAAGCAGGTGCGAAGAGGAGGAGGAGGAGGAGGAGGAGGAGAAGAAGGAGGAGGAGGAGAAAGGTTGTACAAAGAAGGATAAATGGACTAAGAAGAGAAAAAGACGATAAAGAATGTAAAATGAAATAAAGAACAGGAAAAAGGGGAGGAGGAGGAGGAAAGACGGAGATGGAAAGGAAACGAGGAAGAAGGATAGAAGGAATAAAGGAAGGAATAAAGAAGGAATATCGGATGCAAAGAAGAATTTCAAAGCAGAAAAAAAGAATAATGACAGAAAAGTGAACGAGAAAGGAGGAAAGGAGGAAGGAAATAAATGATGAAAAGATGATGAATGAAGCAACAGGATGAAAAGGAAATGAAGAAGCAGGAAAAGAAAAGAAAAATGACGGAGAAAAAGACGGAAGACGAAGACGCGTGAAAGAGAGGAGGAACAAAGGATGAAAGAGGAAGAGCATTTCAATTTAAAAAAAGGAATAAAAGTGAGGGAGAAAATGAAAGCTCGCGATGAGGTAAACAAAGATGAGAGAGAGAGAGAGAGAGAGAGAGAGAGAGAGAGAGAGAGAGAGAGAGAGAGAGAGAGAGAGAGAGAGAGAGAGAGAGAGAGAGAGAGAGAGAGAGAGAGAGAGAGAGAGAGAGAGAGAGAGAGAGAGAGAGAGAGAGAGAGAGAACGTGAGATAGCTTTAAACGTGTCACTCCCTCAGGACTATTTAAATGGGGGAGAGAGAGAGAGAGAGAGAGAGAGAGAGAGAGAGAGAGAGAGAGAGAGAGAGAGAGAGAGAGAGAGAGAGAGAGAGAGAGAGAGAGAGAGAGAGAGTGAGAGAAAATTCTCTCTCTCTCTCTCTCTCTCTCTCTGCAGGAAGTCCACGACACAAGTTTATCGCCAAATTTGATGTTGGTCTGTCAGAGCGAGAGATTTTATGGAATAAGTTAGTTTGATACAGGTGCGCGCGCGCGTGTGTGTGTGTGTGTGTGTGTGTGTATGTGTAAGGATGCAAGAATAGATAGATAGATAGAGAGAGAGAGAGAGAGAGAGAGAGAGAGAGAGAGAGAGAGAGAGAGAGAGAGAGAGAGAGAGAGAGAGAGAGAGAGAGAGAGAGAGAGAGAGAGAGAGAGAGAGAGAGAGAGAGAGAGAGAGAGATAACGATGACAGCTTCTCCCTATAAACAAACAAGAACCAGACAATAAACCTTTAAAATAACGTCAAATTCTCCCCATTTCTACTTTTTCCCCCTCCTTTTTATCTCCGAACATTGCATCATTTCAACTCGTAACACTCAGCGACACAAACACTCCATCAACTGTTATTTTTCTGCGCGGGCGACTACTAATTCCTACATAAATTCCAAAGGGAGGAGGAGGAGGAGGAGGAGGAGGAGGAGGAGGGGATAGAGTCACCATTTCCCAGGGGAGAGGGGAGTGAAGGGTTGGGGGTAAAGCGTTTCCGAGAGAGCAGGGGTAGAAAGGAGTTAGTTAAAGGGGGGTTGTTGTGTTATAGAGAGGGGTTGAAAGGGAAAAGAAGGGTAGGGAACGGAAGGGAAGGTAAAACGTGAGGAGGAAGGGAAAGGAAGGAAGGGAAAGGAAGGGAAGGAGAGGGAAAGAAAGGGACAGCATAACATAATGAGAGGAAGGGAAGGAAAGGTATAAGAAGGGAAGACGTGAAGATAGAGGGAAGGGAAGAGAGCCTGTGTTTTAAAGGGAAGGAGGGAAGGGGGTGTAACGTTTCCGAGAGAGGGGCGGGAAGGGGTGAAGAGGGGAGAGGAGGGGGACGGCGTAGGGGAAGGGGGAAAGGGAGGGGGAGGCAGCGGATCAGTGTAGCCAGCTCCCCCATCGAACGAGCATCCATATGTTAGGAAAAAGTTAGGAAAAAGTTGTCGAGAGTAACGATTCGTATCAAACATTTGGAGGCGGAACGACCTTGAAAATAGCGACGTGGAGGGGGGAAGAGGAGGAGGAGGAGGAGGAGAGTGATGATGTAAGGGAGAGAGTGAGATAGATAGATAGATAGACGGATAGATAGATAGATAGATAGATAGATAGATAGATAGATAGATAGATAGATAGATAGAGAGAGAGAGAGAGAGAGAGAGAGAGAGAGAGAGAGAGAGAGAGAGAGAGAGAGAGAGAGAGAGAGAGAGAGAGAGAGAGAGAGAGAGAGAGAGAGAGAGAGAGAGAGAGAGAGAGAGAGAGAGAGAGAGAGAGAGAGAGAGAGAATATACTATCAAAGGTTCTCTCTCTCCCTATCTTTACTAACCTTACCTTAAGATTAAGAAGAAAAAACGAACAAAAAAAAAAGCCGAGAGAAAAAGGGAAGAGGAGGAAGAAGGGAAGGGAGGAAGAAGAGGAGAAGAACACCCCCCTTCTCTCCATTCTCTCCCCCTCCACCAAGCTTGCCGAGAGAGAAAAAGGGAGGAGGAAGAAGAGGGAAAGAAAGAAGACTCAGAGAAAAACACCCCCACTAACCTCTCCTCCCCCTCCTCTCTCCACCCCTCCACCTTCTCTTCCTGCCCTACCTCCCTCACCCCTCTTCCCCTTTCTCTCTCCCCCTCCGCCCCTTCCTCCACCCTCGTCTTCTTCTCTCCCCCTCCCTCGATCTTTTCCAGGCGGGGTGAAGCTGGCAGTAGTTATGCAGGTAATGACCCACAATACCTGGCTACCTGTTCTCCCCCTCCTTAATGAGTCAAGGTAATTAAGGGTCATTAGCGCGTAAATCAATACAAACAGGTAGAGAGAGGAGGAGAAGAAGAAGAAGAAAAAGAAGAAGAAAAGGGGAGAGAGAGAGAGAGAGAGAGAGAGAGAGAGAGAGAGAGAGAGAGAGAGAGAGAGAGAGAGAGAGAGAGAGAGAGAGAGAGAGAGAGAGAGAGAGAGAGAGAGAGAGAGAGAGAGAGAGAGAGAGAGAGAGAGAGAGAGAGAGAGAGAGATTACTTACACCATAATTCCCCCACTTACGAATAACAAAAAAAGGATAACAACAAAAAAGTTATATAAAAACAACAAAAAAACTGAATAATAAGAAAAATAACAATAAAACAATAAGAAATAAAAAGAAAAGAATATAAACAGTAAACAATATCAACAAAAAGAGCAAGGGAAAGGTAGACAGGGAAAACAATCAAGGAGGAAAGGTTAGAGATAGACAGACAGATAGACAGACAGACAGGCAGACAGGTAATCTCGGCCTCGCTTCTCAGGTAACCCGCGCCCATCTGAGCCGTGACGAAAAAGTGGATTGGACGCCCTCTGACCCCTCCTCTTCCTCCTCCTCTTTCTAACCTTCCACTTCCTCTTCCCCTCCACCTCCTCTTCCTCACCCCTCACTTTCACCTGACCCTTCCCCTCTACTTCCTCCTCCTCCTTCTCCTCCTCCTCCTCCTCCTCCTTCTTCACCTCCATCAAATTCCTTTACGCGCCTCCAAAGAGTCTTACAGAAATAGGATACAGACAGAATTGAAGAGGAAAAGCAAGAGGGAAAGGAAGAAAAAGAGGGAAAATATCTACACTGATGAGGAAAAGAGGAAAATATGTGGATAAAAAGTGTAAAGCAAAAAAGAGAAGAGGGAAAGGAAGGGAAAAGGGAAAAACTCTACACTAATGAGAAAAAACAGAGAATGCGGATAAAATAGAGAAAATGCGGATAAAATAGAGAATGCGGATAAAACAGAGAATGCGGATAAAATAGAGAGAATGCGGATAAAATAGAGAGAATGCGGATAAAACAGAGAGAATGCGGATAAAATAGAGAGAATGCGGATAAAACAAAGAGAATGCGGATAAAATAGAGAGAATGCGGAAAAAAACAGAGAGAATGCGGATAAAATAGAGAGAATGCGGATAAAACAAAGAGAATGCGGATAAAATAGAGAGAATGCGGATAAAACAAAGAGAATGCGGATAAAATAGAGAGAATGCGGATAAAATAGAGAATGCGGATAAAATAGAGAGAATGCGGATAATATAGAGAATGCGGATAAAGTAGAGAGAATGCGGATAATATAGAGAATGTGGATAAAACAGAGAATGCGGATAAAATAGAGAGAATGCGGATAAAATAGAGAGAATGCGGATAAAATAGAGAGAATGCGGATAAAATAGAGAATGCGGATAAAATAGAGAGAATGCGGATAAAATAGAGAATGCGGATAAAATAGATAGAGTGCGGATAAAATAGAGAATGCGGATAAAATAGAGAATGCGGATAAAATAGAGAATGCGGATAAAACAGAGAGAATGCGGATAAAATAGAGAGAATGCGGATAAAATAGAGAGAATGCGGATAAAATAGAGAGAATGCGGATAAAACAGAGAGAATGCGGATAAAATAGAGAGAATGCGGATAAAACAGAGAGAATGCGGATAAAATAGAGAGAATGCGGATAAAATAGAGAGAATGCGGATAAAATAGAGAGAATGCGGATAAAACAGAGAAAATGCGGACAAAATAATGAAAATACCGAACAAAATTAATAATGTTCTGAGGGGATACGAAGATGACACCTACACTAATGACAATAATGATAATAATAATAACAATAATCTTAATAACAGAATAATAATAATAGAGAAAAGGAGTAAATAGGCAAAGACGGGCAGGAAAACGCTGAAAGATAAAAAGAAATAAAAAATGAAAGTAGGATTAGAAGGCAGGAGTCAACAGGAGGGAGTTAAACTTGAGGATAAAGGAAGAAAAATGGAAGGAAGAGAACGAGGAAGAGAAGGAAGAGGAAGAGGAGGAAGAGGAAGGTACAGGGATAAATGACTGGAGCGAAAATGAAGCTGAGATGATGATGAAAGTGAGAGGGATGAAAAATGAGGTAAAATTAATTAAGAAAATGAAAAAAAATGAACGAGATTTGAGAAGAGAAAAAAATGCAAAAAAAAAGAGAAAAAATAATGAGCGAGATAAAATTCAAAGAGAAGAGAAAAAATGCAAAGAAAAAAACGAAAAAAAAAATCAGAGCATGTAATATGGAAGTCAGATAAGCTCTCTCGTAAACACACACACACACACACACACACACACACACACACACACACACACACACACACACACACACACACACAAGGAAGCAGACCTCACTTTTTTTTACCCACAAGTCCGTAGGGAAAGGAGGAGGAAGAGGAAGAAGAAAAGGAGGAACAAGAAGAGACGGAAAGAAAAGGAAAACAAGGACAAAAGAAAAGAAAAAGATGGAAAAGAAAAAGCAAGGGTGAAGAAAGAGGAGGAGGAGGAGAGATGGATGGAAGGAAGAAGAGAAGGAGGAAGAGGAGGGAGAGGAGGAGGAAAATAAAAATGAATAATAAAGAAAAGAAGAAAAACATGATGATGATAAAATGGATTAAAACAAATAGAGACAAAACAAGACTAAAGTTAAACACACACACACACACACACACACACACACACACACACACACACACACACACACACACACACACACACACACCACAACCAGATAACTCCACAAACACAAAGGAAAACATTAAACAAAGGAGAGAGAGAGAGAGAGAGAGAGAGAGAGAGAGAGAGAGAGAGAGAGAGAGAGAGAGAGAGAGAGAGAGAGAGAGAGAGAGAGAGAGAGAGAGAGAGAGAGAGAGAGAGAACGAAAACACCATCACCACCACAAATAATAATAATAATAATAATAATAATAATAATAATAATAATAATAATAATTCTTCCCGGGCAGGAGCAAAGCCGCCTCTTAGCCTGCCAATGCGCGGGGATGCGGAAAACACCCGGAAAGAGGGAGAGAAAGAGGGGAAAGGAAGGCAAAAATGACCTGGTATTTACGAACGACTGCATTAAGAGAGAAGGGAAGGAAGGGAAGGAAAAGCAGGAAAGAGAGGGAAAGAGAAGGGAAACAATGGAGGTGTAAGGAAGAGGAAGGTTAGGGGAGTGAAGGACAGGCAGAGGAAGGGAAGGGAACAGAAGGGAAGGGAAGGGAAGGGAAACTATAGGGGAAGGTGGTGTAGAGAAGAGGAAGATTAGGGGAGTGAAGGAGAGGGAAGGGAAGGGAAGAGAAGGGAACGAGGGAAAGGAGTATAAAGAATAGGTTAGGGGAGTGAAGGGAAGGGAAAGGAAAGGAAGGGAAGGGAAGGGAAGGGAAGGGAAGGGATGGGAAACTAGGTGTAAAGAATAGGAAGGTTAGGGGAGTGAAGGGAAAGGAAAGGAAGGGAAGGGAAAGAAAGGGAAGGGAAAGGAAGGGAAAGGAAAGGAAGGGAAGGGAAAGAAAGGGAAGGGAAGGCAGAAAGAGGATGGAGAGGAGAGGAAGGAAAGGGAAGGGAAGGGAAGGAAAAGCAG
>NC_066551.1:1325000-1330000 GCF_024679095.1 Eriocheir sinensis | reverse complement strand
GACATTAATAACACATTCTCTCTCTAACCATCACGTTCACCACCAAGCAATCAATATTTTACCTAAACACCGCCACCACCACCACCACCACCACCACCACCACCACCACTCCCTCTACCTTCACTCTCCGTTTCCTGTCCCTCCACCTGGTCCACTTTCCTTCTCTTTTCATCTTTTCTTCATGTAATTCTTTTCCATATTTTCCATTTTCAAAGATTTTCATGTTATTTCTGTTTTCGTGTTTTCGTTCCCTTTCTTTTCGCTTTTCTCAAGTTGTTTTTCCTTTATTTTTCTTCTATTTTCTCCACTTTTAGCATCCACCTTTCCTTAGTTTTTCCTCTTTTCATTTTCCTTTCCCGCATAATCTATCTCTTTCAACTCCCTTTTTCTCTTTTCCTAACAATTTCTTATCTTTCAACTTTTCTTCTTCATACAACTCCTTCTTTTTCCTTATATTTTCCAGTACAATCTTATCCTTCTTCCTTTCTCTTTATCATTTTCCATACTTACAATACATCTTTCTATCTACCTTTCTCGTTTCCTTTTCCATAACACAAACTCTCATATCTTTCCCCCTCTCTCTGTTCCTCCAAATAACTACTCTCCGTCAGTTTCCCATACAACCCTTCCTTCCTCCTACACCTCTCGCATAATACCTGTCAATTCATCCACCTCTCCCTTCTCCTCCCCCTCTCCTTTCCCCGTCACCCCTTTCCAATAATACCTATCAACCAACCTCTACATCCCCCTTCCCCCTTCTCACCTGCCCCTCGCCCTTCTACCCTCTGTCTATCTCGCCCACCCCCCTCCCCCCGTTCACCTGGCCCTCCTTCTAATTCAGCGCGTCTGTCATTAGCTCGATCCACGGGTCATTACACCTGGATGCATGTTATCAGAGCCGCTGCCGGGATCGATCGGGAAGGGAACCACGGGACCGGGACGGGACGGGAAGGGAAGGGAAGGGAAGGGAGGACTTAGCTACGACCACTACTACCACTACCGACCGCTACCGACGCCTCCGCTATAGACACCTTCGCTACCGACACCAAACTACTACCACTACTACTACTACCACCATCATTACTACTACTACTAAAACTACTACTACCCCTCCAAGAAACAATATCATCACCACCACCACCATCATCACCACCACCACCACCACCACCACCCTCACCACCACCTTCACGATAAACGTTTTTGGGTCTCCTCACTTGAAAATTTCGAGTCCCATTTTTGGTTCCCAGGAAAGTGCAGGCCTTTTGTTCTTGGGCGTGACAGGGTACGATGGAGAGAGAAGGAGAGGGAGAGAGAGAGGGAGAGAGGGAGAGAGAGGAAGGGATCAGAAAAGAGGTGAGTGTGTGAGAGAGTGAGAGGTGGAAGAGGAAAGAAGATTGAGCGAGAGAGAAAGGACACACACACACACACACACACACACACACACACACACACACACACACACACACACACACACACTCGGCGGACAGGTAAGACAAATTAAAACACGGTGATGAGTTAACTTTGCGGGTGTGTGTGGAAAGGCTTAGGTGGAGGAAGGGAAGAGGTGGAGAGGTGGAGGAGGTGGATGTGAAAGAAAAAAAAAGAGAAGGAAAGGACCGTGAAAGAAGATGTAAAGAGAGGGAAGAGGAAAAGGGTGGACAAAGGACGAGGGGGAGAAAGAAAGAGATAAGGAGAGAAGGTATGGAGGAAAGAAAGAGAGAAGGAAAGGAAGGAAAGGCGAAGGGAAGGAAGGAAGGCTGGAAAGAGCAAAAGACAGGAATGAACGAATAAGGGAAATACGCAATGGAGAAAGGAAGGCAGGAAGGAAGGAAGGAAGAAAAGAAAGGAAGGAAGAAAGAGAGTAAGGAAAGACGGAAGGAAAGAAGGAAAGAAAGATGGAATGAAGAAAAAAAGCAAAGTAGAAAAAAACGATATATAAAAAGCGAAAACGACATGGATGAAGGAAACCAGCAATGAAGGAGGGAAGGAAGGAATGAAGGAAGGAAGGGAGAGAAAGAGAGAGATAAGAAGCATCTGGCCAATCAAAAAAGGTCTTCAAGTTCCTGTGATTGGAAAGTTTGCGGAGGTGTTGGATCAAAGAGAGAGAGAGAGAGAGAGAGAGAGAGAGAGAGAGAGAGAGATCCATTATAACGTATAGGGAAGGAAAGCAATAAAAATAGATGGGGACAATATTCTCTCTCTCTCTCTCTTTCTCTCTCTCTCTCTCTCAAATAACGGACGCGATCGAAGGAAATAAAAGAGAATAAAAATAAAATAAAATAGAAAATTGACCCGCCCATATTTCACACAAGAGAAAATACCTCTCTCGTTTCTTTTTTTGCAGGATTTTTTTTTTCATAGTAGCGTGTAACATGACAACGCGCCATCAATCTCTCTCTCTCTCTCGCTCCCATTTCTTTCTCACATACAATCCTTTCCCCTCTTACCTCCATTCTCTCCCCTTTATCCCCTTCTCTCTCTCTCTCGCTCTCTCTCTCACGTACGGCATCCCGTCCCCCCCGTTCCCTTTCCTTCCTTCTCCTTCTCCTCTCCCTCTCCATTTCCCTCCCCTTCCTCTCTCTCCCCTTTCCTTTCTCCCCTCTGACTCAATTCCACTACCAATCCCTCTCCCCTTCTGCTTCCCCCATTCTCCCCTCTTCCCTCCACTCCCTTCCCCCTCCTACCTTTCCCTACTTCCCCTTCCTCTACCCTTTCTTTCTCCTCGTCACTCAATTCCCCCCCTCTTTCCCCTCCCTCTCTCCTCTTTCCCAATACACCACCCTCCCCCTCCCTCCCTTCTTCCTCCCTCCCCCTGTAATGTCTATCACTTCTATAGAAAATCCATACCATCAACTCACGCGACATATTGCAGCCGAGAATACCTGGTGAGACATTAGCCTGGCGGTGGTGGTGGTGATGGTGGTGGTGGTGTTGAGGGTGGAGGTGTGGGGGAGGGGGAGGTCATGGTGGTGGTGGTGGTGGTGAAGATGGCGATGCAGTGGTTGTGAGGGTGGTAGGAGGGGGGGGGGTTCGTGGTGGTGGTGAAGATGGCGATGCAGTGGTTGTGAGGGTGGTGGGAGGGGAGGGGGAGGGGGTTAGTGGTGGTGGTAGTGGTGATGGTGGTGGTGGTGGGTGTGATGGCGGTGGTGGTGGTGGTGGTGGTGGTGGTGAAGATGGCGATGCAGTGGTTGTGAGGGTGGTGGGAGGGGAGGGGGGGGGGTTAGTGGTGGTGGTGGTGGTGGTGGTGGTGGTGGTGATGGTGGTGGTGGTGGGCGTGACGGCGGTGGTGGTGATCAATAACGATTTCGTCTTGTTGCAGATGGTTCGTAGTCACTCATGCGGCAACAACAGTAGTAGTAGTAGTAGTAGTAGTAGTAGTAGTAGTAGTAGTGGGAATAGTATTAACAGTAGTAGTAACACACAGAAGTAGCAGCGACGGTAGAAGTTAATATTCCAGTAATGTAAGAAAGCACAGCAAACAAAACAAAACAATAACAACCTCCATAATAATCATAACAACAACAAAAATAAACATCTATCCAATTACTTTAAAACAGGTAAAATGACTAATGAGTGAGACTGTCGCTGGCCATCAAACTCGTGGTTGCCGAATTTAACAAAGTGCTCAGCGTGATGGCGCGGCGTCGAGGAGGAAACAGGTTCTCGTCCAGCCCGGCGCTACAAACAAGCTGGCATTTTTTCAGTCACCGCCGTGGAGCCTAAGACTACCCACATGCTGCCCTGAAGACCACCTATCAACCCGGACTACAGCTTCTCTCTA
The DNA here is from genome assembly GCF_024679095.1 of Eriocheir sinensis. NCBI lineage: Eukaryota > Metazoa > Arthropoda > Malacostraca > Decapoda > Varunidae > Eriocheir > Eriocheir sinensis. Next base: position 1,326,219 of record NC_066551.1, on the reverse strand, counting down.
AAAAAAAATGAAGCAAGATGGCGCCACTATAAACACTTGTCTGCGCCGTAATGAGCTCAGCCCCTACCATGAAAGCCTACCGGGGCCATAGGCGAAACGTAAAAATATAAAAATCAACACCGCCATCGTTATTCTCCTCCTGTTTACCTTCGCCACAAGTGCAATGTTGACGACAGGTGATTGGCAGGATGACAGGTGAGGAGAACAGTGAGGAAGGAAGAAAGGTACACAGAGAAACACGCCTGGTAGATAGATAGGAAGGAAGATGTGTAGATAGGAAAAAAAAGATAGGAAAATGGAATGAGAGGAAAGATAGGGCAAATGCAGAGGTAGGTAAGAGAAAAAGAGGTAAGTGAAGGTAGGAAGACAGGTACATAGGTAAGTGGATATGAAGGTAGGTAGGTAGGTTGGTAGGTAGGTTAGAAGGGAAGGAAGGGGAAAACATGCTAAGGTAATGAGATAACAAGGAAGTCAGGTAAGTTAGGTAAGGCTGTAGGTAAGAAGGTAAATAGGTAAGTAGGAGGAGTGGGAGGGAGGGAGATAAGGGAAGACAGGAAACACCACCACCACCACCACCACCACAATCAATACTAATAAAGATAATAATAATAATAATGATAATAATAATAATAGTAATAATAATAATAATAAAATACATCTAAGCTTTCCCCTCCGTTGGCAGCTTCTGGGAAAGGCAAAAGAGCGTGGGAGAGAAGGGAAGAAGAGGGGAAGAGGAGGAAGAAGGGAGGAAGAAAGAGAGAGAGGGGAGAGGAGAGAAAAAGAGGAGGGAGAGAGATGAAGCGACGAAGGGGAATGGAACGTAAAAATACTTATTCGCGGGGAAATATTATGAAAAAAAGGAAAAAAAGAGAAAAATGACGCATGACAGGAAAGAGGAGGAGGAGGAGAAGGAGGAGGAGGAGGAAGGAGAAAGATGAGGATGAGGATGAGGAGGAGAAGGAAGAAAGAAAAAAAAAAGAATAAACAAGAAATGAATGACAAATTTGAAGAGGAAAATAGTGAGAGAGAGAGAGAGAGAGAGAGAGAGAGAGAGAGAGAGAGAGAGAGAGAGAGAGAGAGAGAGAGAGAGAGAGAGAGAGAGAGAGAGAGAGAGAGAGAGAGAGAGAGAGAGAGAGAGAGAGATATAGAGAGAGAGAGAGAGAGAGAGAGAGAGAGAGAGAGAGAGAGAGAGAGAGAGAGAGAGAGAGAGAGAGAGAGA
>NC_066551.1:1320000-1322500 GCF_024679095.1 Eriocheir sinensis | reverse complement strand
GGAAGGGAGGGAAACGAGAGAAGGAGGGAAGGGAGAGGGAGGGAGGGAGGGAGAGGGGGAAGGAGAAGTGAAGGGGGAGGAGGAGGAGGAGGAGGAGGAGGAGGAGGAGTCATCTACTTTAATGGCTTGTTTATCTTCCTCCTCCTCCTCTTCCTCTTCCTCTCCCTCCTCTTAATCTCAACCCGCATCTTCCTCTTCCTTCTTTTTCCTTTTATTTTCCTCTCCTCCTCCTCCTTTTAGTCTTTTTTTCTTCTTCTTGCACTCTTTTCTCCTCCTCCTCCTCTCTTTATTTTTTCCTCTTCTTCCTCTTCCTTCAACCTTCCTCCTCCTCTTCCTTTTTCTCTCCCGCTCTCTTTCTTCTCATTCCCGGGCAAGCACAAACAGATTCTCTCTCTCTCTCTCTCTCTCTCTCTCTCTCTCTCTCTCTCTAATGGAACATGACATGAGAGTGAGAGAGAGGATCTTTTCTCTGAGCCATTTTCTTTCATGTTCCTCAGCTCCCGAATTTCATCTCCTTCGTCTTATCTTTTTATTCCTTTTTTTTATCTTTGTTTTCTTTCTTTTCGATTTTCTTTTCTGTCTATTTTTTTTTTGTGTGTGTGTGTGTTTGGGTCGATGTGTGTGTGTGTGTGTGTGTGTCCTCTCTCTCTCTCTCTCTCTCTCTCTCTCTCTCTCTCTCTCTCTCTCTCTCTCTCTCTCTCTCTCTCTCTCTCTTCCACAATTGAGTCTTGAGATGAATGGATGCTGGAAAAATGTAGATGTTATATATGTCTGTCTGTCTGTCCGTCTGTCTGTCTGTCCGTCTGTCTGTGTGTCTGTGTGTCTGTGTTTCTGTCTGTCTGTGTGTTTGTCTGTTCAATTATTTTTCTATTACTTGTATTTTTCTGTATTCTGTTAAGTGATCGTCAAAGGAATTATGTTTATCTATCTGTCAATCTATCTATCTATCTATGTATTTATCTATCTATCTATCTATCTATCTATATTTGCCTCCATTCTTCCCTACCTACTTAACCTTACTTAACTAAACTTACTTAACTTACTTAACTTAACCTAACTGTACTTAACTTTTGATTTATTTCTCTTTCTGTCTATCTATCTCTTTATCTATCTATGTATTTACTAACCTAACTATCTATCTATCTATCTATCTGTCTTCCTATCTATCAATCTCATTTTCTATCTAAACCCCATAATGTCGGATAAACCAGATAATTATAGACCCATTTATCAACGTTAGGAGCCTTCAATGTCTTCCCTGTCATCTATTTGTCCACAGGTATGCGTCTTAATTAACTGCCCACCTGTCTGTTTACCTGTCTGTTTAAATGCCTGTCTCCATCTGTTTCTCCATCTGTCTGAGTTGAGGGAGACGAGAGTGAAAGGGAAAGTAGGTTTGTTTTCATGTTATCTGTCTGTTTGTCTTCTGTATTTACCTACCTGTCTGTCTGTCTGTCTACCTGTTTGTGTATACCTGTCTTCTTAATTAACATGTGAGGCTTAATTGTGGTGAGTCATGTTTGTTGGTGACTGACTGACTGACTGCAGAAATGACTGACTGAGTGATTGGCTTACTAACTGACTAATAGAATAGCTGAATGAATGAATAACTGATTAATTGAGTGAGTGACTGACTGAGTGACTGGCTGACTGAGTGATTGGCTGACTGACTGACTGACTGATTGATTGATTATTTGATTGACTGACTGACTGACTGATGGACGGACGGACTGATTAACTGATTGACTGACTGACTGACTGGAATCTCAAACATTTTTTTCTCCGGCCCTGAACTCCAAGAGGTCCTCTACTCGGCCACGAAGGACCTTGAAAGCGAGCCAAGTGCCGCCCTCTCCCTTCCTCTCCTTCTCCTCTTCCAACCCCTCTCTCTTTCTCTCTCCTTCCCCAAAAGCCTCTCCGTCCTTGAATGTCCCTCCCTCCTTCCCCTCCCCTTCCAAGCCACTCCTTCCCTCTTCCTCTTCCCCTCCCCTCTTACCTCCCCTTCCCTCTTTCCTCTCCTCCCCCTCCCTCTCAAGCCTCCCACCCTCTTCCTCCCCCTCCCAACTCTCCTCTTTCTTCCCCTCCCCCTTCCCCTCCCCTCCTTCTTCCCCTTTCCTCTTCCAAGCCAACATCTCCTTCCTCTTTCCCCTACTCTTGCCTCTCCCCTCCTCCCCTTCCCCTTCCTCCTCCATCCTCCCTCAATCACCCTTTATCCTTTTCCCTTCCCCTCCAAATTCAAACTCCCCTCCTACCTTCCTCCCCTTTCCTTCCCCTCTTTCCCCTCTCTCCCCCTTTCACTTTCGCTTCAGCCGCTTCATTTTCCGTCCCTCTTCGTTATTCAGCAGCCAAATCACTTTTAATTTGGGGAAGTCTTGCTTTTATAAATATTCCATGCACTACCACGCTCTCTCTCTCTCTCTCTCTGCTATAGATAGATGCGGAGGGGAAAAGAGAGAGAGAGGAGGGGAAAGAATGTATGGGAGATGGGAAAAAATGAAGA
>NC_066551.1:1297500-1315000 GCF_024679095.1 Eriocheir sinensis | reverse complement strand
AGAAAAAAGAGCATCTGAAACACTTATGAAAGAAGAAGAAGAAGAAGAAGAAAAAGAAGAAGAAGAAGAAGAAGAAGAAAGAATGATTAGCAAAACATTAAATTAGTAGTATCACATCTTCCTTCCCTTCCTCCTTCCTTCTTCTCCTCCTTCCTTTCCTCCTCCACTCATTTCTTTTCTTCCTTCCGATTCCTGGTACTAAGCCGGTATACACTTAAAGCGGAGAGGAAGAGGAGGAAGAGGAGGAGGAGGAGGAGGAGGAGGAGGAGGAGGAGGAGGAGGAGGTACTTAAGAGGTTACAGGAAGAGAGGGAAGAGGCGTGAGAGGAGATGAAGGGAGATGGGATGAGAGAGAGAGAGAGAGAGAGAGAGAGAGAGAGAGAGAGAGAGAGAGAGAGAGAGAGAGAGAGAGAGAGAGAGAGAGAGAGAGAGAGAGAGAGAGAGAGAGAGAGAGAGAGAGAGAGAGATCTTTATTGTGACCTCATGACGCTGTTACTGTAAATGCTTCCTCGACACGCACGCACGCACGTACTCTCTCTCTCTCTCTCTCTCTCTCTCTCAATAACAACACGCACAAAAAATAATATACACAAATTCTCCTTCTAAAAAAAAAATACATATAAGAAAATAACAAAAGAAAACAAAACAAAAAGAAAAATAATGAAAAAGATGAAAAGTATAAAAAAATGAAGAAAAAAAAGAAAAATGCAAAATTCTCTCTCTCTCTCTCTCTCTCTCTCTCTCTCTCTCTCTCTAAATCCCTTGCATGTAAATTTGACCCTTGCGACGTAACGTAATAGGGGTCAAAATGAGGACTTTGGGGAGCCATTACTTGCCTCCCTTAGATACAAGAGGAGGAGGAGGACGAAGGAGAGAGGAAGGAGGAGAAGGGAAGGAAGTGACAAATAGGAAATGGGAAAGAAGCAAATTGGATGGAAGAAGAGAGGGAAAGGAGAAGAAAGAAGAGAGAGAGAGGGAGGGAGAATTGGAAGGGAGAGAAGTAGAGAAAGGAAAGAGGGAGATAATGGGAAGGAAGGAAGAAGGGAGGAGAGGGAAATGGCGAGGAAGAAGAAGGGAATGGAGGGAAGAGAGAAGAGGAAAGGGAGATAACAAAAAGAGGGAGAGGAAAGGAATAGGAGAGGAGACGAGAATGGAAAGAGAGGAAGAGGAGAGAAGGGATAGAAAGATGAATAGAGAGAGAAGAAAAAGGGAATAGAAGATAGGCGTATGAGAAGAGAAAGGGGAACAGAAAGGAGAGAAAGATAATGGAAAATAGAAGGAGGAGAGACGGAGAGAATACGAAGGAAGGGAAGGAGAGAGAGAAAGAAGAAAGTGGAGAGAAGAGAAGGGAAGAAAGAGAAGGAAAAAAAGAAAGAGAAAGGGGAGGAAAGGAGAGAAAGAAGAAAAAGTAAGATAAAGGAAATGAAAAAGAAAGGAAAAAAAGAAGGATATGAAAGAGGAAGAGGAATAAAGAGGAAAAGGGAGAGTTAGTAAGAGGAGAAGGGAGATGAAGAGGAACGGAAGGGGGAGAAATGAGCTTGTGAAGGGAGGGAGAGGGAAGAGGAGAAAGGGGGAATGGGGAGGAAGGGAGAGAGGGAGAGGAAGGGAGAGAACATGGTGTGGGTTGCGGGGACTGAGGTTTAGGAAGGGAGCGGGGGAGGGAGGGAAGGGAGAGAAAGGGAGAGGATGAAGGGAAGAGGAAGGGAGATCTAAGTAGCTTAATATAGATTCTCTCTCTTGTACATTAATCATAGCTGCATGCAAACGAGAGAGAGAGAGAGAGAGAGAGAGAGAGAGAGAGAGAGAGAGAGAGAGAGAGAGAGAGAGAGAGAGAGAGAGAGAGAGAGAGAGAGAGAGAGAGAGAGAGAGAGAGAGAGAGAGAATTGTATCCTAATATCATTGGTTTCAACACTTTGCTAGATTGAGAGAGAGAGAGAGAGAGAGAGAGAGAGAGAGAGAGAGAGAGAGAGAGAGAGAGAGAGAGAGAGAGAGAGAGAGAGAGAGAGAGAGAGAGAGAGAGAGAGAGAGAGAGAGAGTTACTTAACATGAAGCCTTAAGACACCTCTTCGAAAACACCCACTCCTCCTCCTCCTCCTCCTCCTCATTTACATTTACCTCTTTCCCGAAACACAACATTACAGCCAAAAGAGGAAGAAGCCGAAGGAGAACGAGAAGGAGGAGGAAACATGGAAATGCAGGCAACAGAAAGTCTATTGGCTCATTACGAGGTTGCCCGCTTTGGTGATTTAATCTGCTCGACGGCCACTTGGGGGGGAACAGATGAAAGCACCTCGATATTCAATTTACTCTAGACGCAACGAAATAACGGTCGATTCTATATTTGAAGGAGTTGATGGTATTCGCATTAACTACTCCAGTGGCGGATGACTCGGTTTGAAAAGAAACTCCTTCCAGTGTCTGTGTTGCATCGACTCGACTGAAGAAAGAGGAAGGGGAAGAAAGAAGAAAAATAAAGGAAAGAAAAGGGAAATGGAGCAGAAGGATTAGGATTAAGGGATAGCGCAGGAGGAGGAGGAGGAGGAGGAGGAGAAGGGATCTCTCCCTTATCTCCGGGATCAGTAATACCAATAGACTGATGGGCGATAGATAGACAGTGATCCGAGAGAGAGAGAGAGAGAGAGAGAGAGAGAGAGAGAGAGAGAGAGAGAGAGAGAGAGAGAGAGAGAGAGAGAGAGAGAGAGAGAGAGAGAGAGAGAGAGAGAGAGAGAGAGAGATGGTTCTCGTGGCCTCAGTGCTCATCTACGTCACATTGAGGAGGAGGAGGAGGAGGAGGAGGAGGAGGCGATGAAGATGGAGACTGTAAATGAGGAAGAAGATGAAGAGGAGGAGGAGGAGGAGGAAGAGGAGGCGGAGGAATACAAATGAGTGCAGTTAAGAGATAAGGAAGAGGAAAGAATGGAGAGGAGGAAGACGGAGGAGGAACAAATGCAAGGATAACGAGGTGGAGGAGGAGGAGGAGGAGGAGGAGGAGGAGGAAGAAGAAAAAAGAGGAAAGGGAGCAAGGACAAATTGAAGAGGAGACGTAGAGAGGTAAAAAAAAGAGAGAGGTTAGGTAAGAGGAGGAGGAGGAGGAGGAGGAGGAGGTAGAGGAAGAAGAAGAGGAAGAGGAGGAGGAGGAGCGGAAATGAAATAGGAAGCGAAGAATGAAAGCTTGAGGAAAAGTAAGAACGGAAGAGGCGACAAAGGAGGAGGAAGACGATGAAGAGGAGGAGGAGGAGGAGGAGGAGGAGGAGGAGGAGGAGGAGGAGGTGTGAGTACGTTGGGTGTTTTAAAAGAGCAAAATTTGAACCGTAAATATTCGGAAAACGCGAACTTGATGCAAATGGGTTTAAGATCAGAGCCAGGAAGGAAGGAAGGAAGGAAGGAAGGAAGAGAGGGAGGAAGGAAGGAAGGGAGGGATGGAGGGTTGGGGGTGTTAGGAAGGAAGGAAGGAAGGAAGGAAGAGAGGGAGGAAGGAAGCAAAGAAAGAAGGAAGGAAGGAAGGAAGGAAGGAAGGAAGGAAGGAAGAGAGGGAGGAAGGAAGCAAAGAAAGAAGGAAGGAAGGAAGGAAGGAAGGAAGCAAGGAAGGAAAAAAAACAGAAAAAATAATAAAAACGATAAAGAAAAAAAAAGAAAAGAAGAAAATGAAGAAAATTATAAAGTTCATGAAAAAAAATATTAAACGAAACAGGAAAAAATAAAATAAAGGAAGAAGAAGAAGAAAAAGAAGAAGTAGAAGAAAAAGGGAAACAAATGAGAGAAACAAATCTAAAAAAAAATGACGTTCGTAAAAGAAGAAAAAGAAAAAAAATCATGAATCGGAAACTGATGACACACAAACACACACACACACACACACACACACACACACACACACACACACACACACACACACACACACACACACACACAATCATTAGATCTTCATTTCTGGTCCAAGTATCGATTTCTTTAACTCACATAATCTCTCCTCGGCTCCAAATTAATCCTCGTCTCAAACTACAAACCCCAATGGAAAGGGAAAGAAAGGGAGAGAGATTTAACGTAGTATTGGAGACCCAGCGTTATATGATAGGAAGGGAGAGAGGGAGGGAGAGGAAGGAGAGGAGAAAGGGGGAGAATGCGAAGGAGAAAGAGATCGAGGAAGGGAAGGAGAGAAGGAAAGGGAGGAAGGAGAGGAAAGGAGGAGAATGCAAAGGAGAAAGAGATCGAGGAAAGGAAGGAGAGAAGGAAAGAAGGAAAGGGAGGAAGGAGAGGAAAGGAGGAGATACAAAGGAGAAAGAGATCGAGGAAGGGAAGGAGAGAAGGAAAGAAGGAAAGGGAGGAAGGAGAGGAAAGGAGGAGAATGCAAAGGAGAAAGAGATCGAGGAAGGGAAGGAGAGAAGGAAAGAAGGAAAGGGAGGAAAGAGAGGAAAGGAGGAGAGAGAAAGGGCAGAAGAGAATGTGGGATAAAAATTGCATTATACTCTGAAAATCCAAAACTCTCTCTCTCTCTCTCTCTCTCTCTCTCTCTCTCTCTCTCGTTCCCTCGCCTTTACAAATTTTCATGCAAATACCAAAACACCTCCGACACATTTTCTTTTCTCACCTACTTAAGCACCTCCTCCTCCTCCTCCTTCTCCTCCTCCTCCTCCTCCTCCTTCTCCATCTATTTTGCAGGTTCCCTCCCTCTTATCCTCTCTACCTCTCCTCTTTAACCCGTCCAGGCTCTCTCTCTCCCTCCTCTTCTTTGCATCATCTTCTTTCTCCTCTTTACCCTGGAGAAGAGACGCCTAAGAGGAGATTCGATTCGGGTCTTCAAGTACCTGGAAAACTAGAACTAGAAAATTAATAATGGTCTACCTATTTAAGCGAGGCGATATAATACAGACATAAGCAGGATTTTTTTTTCAGACCGAGTCATCCGCCGCTGGAACAACCTCCCTGCTGAAATAGTAAGTGCAGAAACCATCAACTCCTTCAAAATTCAATCTACCCTTATTTCCTTGCGACAGGAGTTAACTGAGCTTACATACGAAGGACTTTGATCTGCTCCACGGCGCTATAGGCCAGAACGTGAAAATAAAAGAGAGTCAACCACAACGAGCGATCTTAGGCTTTCTGTTGCCCGTATTTCCATGTTCCAATGGGTCGTTTTACAAGACATTTCGCCGCCCAAGAACACATATTTGACAAAGCTTTCGTAGGAGTTGTGGGCATTTCCAGGAGTAGTTTTATGACCCTGGTGGTAGTTTGACACTTCTTCTGTACTGTGGACCTAAAGAAACACTCATTAGAAACTGATTGAGCCCCTCTTTGGCCCTTAAAAGTAGCTGATATGAGAGGCGAAAGTATCTTATAATATCGACCAATGTTTCTTAGACCTTTTTAACATCCTGTACCGCCTCCTCATTTCCACCTTTCCGGGCATGTGTGTGTGTGTGTGTGTGTGTGTGTGTGTGTCCCTTTAACGCCTAGTCGACGTGTTAAATGATACAATCTCCTCCCGGGACTCGCCTCGCAGCCCATTCTATTTGCCACACACTCCCCGCTCCTTCATTTCCTCCCTTTCCCCCCCCCCCCTTCCTGCCCTCGCTTCCCCTCCATTTATCCTGTTTGTTTTCTTTACCTCTTCCGCTCCTTCCATATTTCGTGTTTTTAATCATTTTTTCTTTTAATTCTTCCTCCTTCCTTTTCTTATTTCCTTTCCATTTCTTTTGTTTTCATCTTTCCTTTCTCTCATTTTCCTTCTTTATTTCCTCCTCTTCCCCTCTTCTTCCTCTTCCATTTCTATTCTTCTCTTCCTTTCTTTCCCTTCCTCTCTTTCTGCTATCATCTTTCTTTTCCTTCCACTATCTATCCTTCTCTCTCTCTCTCTCTCTTTCCTTACTTCTCCTTTCGTCCTTCTCTTCCCTTTTATGGCTCTCAATTCCTTCCTTCCCTTCTTCTCCCTCTTCTTTTTTTCTTTCATTCCCTTTATTTATTTATTTATCTCTGTCTTTATTTTATCCTCTCTCTCTCTCTCTCTCTCTCTCTCTCATTTACTGTCTCCCTCATACCTCTTCTTCTTTTCTATTCTTTCTCTCCAAATCATTTCCTTCATTTTATACATCATCTCTCTCTCTCTCTCTCTCTCTCTCTCTCTCTTTTATTACCTCCTTCATTTCCCACCGGAGGATAAATCTTTCTTTCTGCACAGTTTTATTCTTTCCCTCTTTTATTTCTCCTCTTCCTTCTTCTTTCTCTTCCTCTTATTTATTTTCCTCTTTTTCTCTTGCTCAATTTCCTCCCTTCACTTCCTTCTCTGTTTCTCCCTTCCTTCCTTCTGTCTTTCCTTTTGTTCTTTCTCTCCCCTTTTATCTATCTCATCTATTCTTTCTATCCTTCTTTCTTCTCTTCCTTCTTTCTCTGTCTTTTCTTTCTTTCCTACCCATCTCTTTACAACCTCTTTTCTTCATTCTCTCCTTCCCTTCTTCTTCCTCTCTTTTGTTTCTCTTCTCTCTTTCTCTCCTTTATTCTAACTCAACTATCCTTCCTTTCTTTCTCATCTTCCTTCTTTCTTTCCTTCCCTTTTTCATCACTTTCCGTCATTCTCTCTCTCTCTCTCTCTCTCTCTCTCTCTCTCTCTCTCTCTCTCCATTCCTTCTTCTTCCCGCCTCTCTCTTCTTCCTCTCTTCCTTCCCTCTCTCTATATTCCTCCTTCCTTTCTTAACCTCCCTCTCTCTCTCTCTCTCCTCTCTTCTCTTCTACCTCCACCATCTTTCCTTTCTGGCACTTACCTTATCGTCCCTCACTCCTATCTCCTCCACCTCTCTTCTCCTCCTCCTCCTCCTCCTCCTCTCTTAACCCGCGGACACAAAGCAATCGTTCCCCCGCACCGTCGTTTGCTTGTTAACTTATCTCAACGAGCCATTTAGCCTGTGATGACGAGGGCGCCAGAGAGAGAGAGAGAGAGAGAGAGAGAGAGAGAGAGAGAGAGAGAGAGAGAGAGAGAGAGAGAGAGAGAGTCTGTCTTTTCTTCTTTGTTTTCTTCTCTCTCTCTCTCTCTCTCTATGTCTCTGGGTGCTTACCGTCTCCTCATTCTTTCTTCTCTGTCTCTTTCTCTTCCCTCTTTGTATTTCTCTTCTTCTTTCTTTTTTTTCTCTGTCTTTCTATTTCTATGTCTCTCTTTCTTCTCTCTACATTCTCTTCTCTTTCCTTCCATTCTATTTCTTGTCTCTCTTCTCTCTTCTTCCTCCTCTCCTACTGCTTATCTTCTCTCTCTTTTCTCTCTTTCTCTAATTAATGCTTTTTCATTTATCTCTTTTCTCTTCTTCTTGCTTCTTTATCTCTCTTTCACCTCTATCTAAATACCTCCCTTGTCTCCCTCTCTCCTCTCTTTTTCCTTCCCTCTTTGTCTGTCTGTCTATAAGTCTCTTCTCTCATTGATCCCCCTGTTAAATGCATTCCTTGTTCCTCCTCCTCCTTCTCCTTCCTTCTCTGTTCTCTACATGTCTGTCTCTATATTTCTCCTAATGGTTTTAATCTCTTTCCTCCAGCTAATAAATACTTAACCTGTCTCTCTTGTCTTTCTTTCCTTCTCCCTTTATCTCTCTGTCTATGTCTCGCCTATTCTCTGCACATCTCTTCCTCTTTTTCCATGTCTCTCTCTCTCTGTTTATCATCTCTCTCTCTCTCTCTCTCTCTCTCTCTCTCTCTCTCTCTCTCTCTCTCTCTCTCTCTCCTTCGCCATCTGTCTGTCTCTATCTCTCTTTCTATCTCTCTCTCTCTCTCTCTCTATCTCTCTCTCTCTCTCTCTCTCTCTCTCTCTCTCTCTCTCTCTCTCTCTCTCTCTCTCTCTCTCACGTTCCAGTACATTCGCTTTAATTCCTTGACAGTGAGGCAAACGAGGACGAAGTAAATGCCACGAACACACACACACACACACACACACACACACACACACACACATACAAAGAAAGAAAGGGTTGGTATGGAATGGAAGGAGAGGAGGAGGAGGAAGAGAAGGATATGGAGAAGAGGTAAGGGAAGGAGAGGACAAGAGAAAGGGAGAGAATGAGGGAAAGAAAGAAATGGAAAGAGAAGGAGAAGGGAAGGAAAGGAAGGAAGAGGAGAATAATGGGTAGAGACGAGAATGAAAGGAGAGGCCCAAGGAAGGGAAGAAGGAAGGGAGGCAAGGGAAGAGGTAGAAGGAAGGAAAGAAGAGAGAGGGAGGAGAAAAGGGAAGAAGAGACCAGAATAGACGGAATTGATGAGAGAAAGAAGAAGGAGAGAAGGAGGAGGAAAGGGGAGTAAGGGGGAGAGGAACAAAAGAAAGGAAGGGAGGGAGGAAGGAGAGTGCGTGAAGAAGGAGGGAAGGGAGGAAGGAGTGAAAGAATGAGAGGAGAAGAAAGGAAGGGGAATTAGACCTGATGGAGAGGAAGAGGAAGAGGAAAGAAAGAGGAAGGGAGGAGGAAGAGAAGACGAATAACCAACATAACCAATAAATAAAAATAAAAATAAAACAGACAAACAAACAAACAAACAGCAATCGAGGTGTGTGTTTGCTCTTCCACATTTTCTCTTCTTGCAAAATTCTCTTCGTCTCTCTCTCTCTCTCTCTCTCTCTCTCTCTCTCTGGATCTTCAGCGTGGCAGTGGGCCAAAAGAAGGAGGAGGAGGAGGAGGAGGAGGAGGAGGAGGAGGAAGAGGAGGAGATAAACGAGAGGTGGAGAAGCGAAATGAGAGAGAAGAAAAGAAGAAGTGATAAAGACGGAGAGAGAGAGAGAGAGAGAGAGAGAGAGAGAGAGAGAGAGAGAGAGAGAGAGAGAGAGAGAGAGAGAGAGAGAGAGAGAGAGAGAGAGAGAGAGAGAGAGGAGTGGAGAGGGAAAATTGAGAGTGAGAGTGAGAGAGGGGAGATAAGTCGAAGCAAGGAGATAGAGAGCGAGAGAAAGAGTGGAGGAGGAGGAGGAGGGAAGAGGAAGAGATGGATGAGGAGAATAATGGAAGGGAGAGGAGAGAAAAAGGAAGGAAAATTAAACGCAGGGAAGGGAGAAGAGGAAGAGGAAGAGGAGGAAGAGGAGGAGGAGGAGGAGGAGGAAGAGTGGGTGAGAGGAAAGGATAAGAGATAAAATGGAGGAGAAAACGGAGATAGAAGTGGAGGAAAAGGAGGACAAAGACGATATGTGGAGGAGGAGGAGGAGGAGGAGGAGGAGGAGGAGGAGGAAAGAACAGACAGGAAAGCAATAAAAAAGTAACGGAGGAAAGAATGGTGGAGGAAGAAGGACAGCTGCAGTGGAGGAGGAGGAGAGGAGGAGGAGGAGGAGGGGGAGGAGGAGGAGGAGGAGGAGGAGGAGGAGGAGGAGAAAGGTGAACTTCAACTCGCTGATGAATATTTCTGTTGTGTTGCGCTCTCTCTCTCTCTCTCTCTCTCTCTCTCTCTCTCTCTCTCTCTCTCTCTCTCATGCGTGTAAGATGTGAGCCAGCTTCCTTTCCTGCACGAGATCATCAATCCTTGTTTCTCTCTCTCTCTCTCTCTCTCTCTCTCTCTCTCTCTCTCTCTCTCTCTCTCTCATTTCCATTTTCTCAGTGATCCATTACTCATGCCACTTCCCCTTTCTCTCTCTCTCGCAATCTGCATAAGGAAAAATTAAGGGGAGAGAGAGAGAGAGAGAGAGAGAGAGAGAGAGAGAGAGAGAGAGAGAGAGAGAGAGAGAGAGAGAGAGAGAGAGAGAGAGAGAGAGAGAGAGAGAGAGAGAGAGAGAGAGAGAGAGAGAGAGAGAGAGAGAGGAAAGTGATTATCGGACAGGATTTAATGAAGAAGAAAAGAAAGGGGAAATAAGAAGAAGAAAGAAAGGAAGAGGAAGAAAAGAGGAGGAGGAGGAGGAGGAGGAGGAGGAGGAGGAGGACTTAATCATCGTTTATAATTAAGAAAACAACAACAAAAAAGAAATAAAGAAAAAAAGCAAGATCTAATTATTTCCACGTAATTAAATATATAAGAAAATAGAAGAAAAAGAGAAGAAAAATAATTAAAAAAAGAAAGAGGACAGAATAAAGAAAAAAGAAAAGAGAAAGAAAAAAAGAAAATTAAAAAGAAAATCAAAGCAGAAAAGAAAAAAACGAAAAAAAGAAAACAAAAACAAAATAAAATAAACAAATAAGAAAAAAAGAATCAGAAAAAAGGAGGAAAGTTAGGGGAAGGAAAATACCCGGAAAAAGAATGAGAGAATAAATTACACAAACAAGACAAAAAACAGGAAAAAGAAAAAGAAAAATGACGTTGATAATGACACTGAGACACGAACACACACACACACACACACACACACACACACACACACACACACACACACACACACACACACACACACACACACAAATTATCATACAAAACACTCCGCCGAGAAAACAATTTATTTTCTTACACTTCGCGGAAATCAGGAAGGAAAAAAAGGAGAAAAAAAAGAAAGAAAGAAAGAGAGAGAGAGAGAGAGAGAGAGAGAGAGAGAGAGAGAGAGAGAGAGAGAGAGAGAGAGAGAGAGAGAGAGAGAGAGAGAGTGGAATGGATCTCTCTGTCTTTCTTTCTTTCTTTCTTTCTTTTTGTGGGTAAGAGAAAAGAAAAAGAATTGGAAGGAAGTTGAGAAAAAGAAGAAAATAAGGAAGAAAATAAAGAAAAAAGGAAGAGAAAAAGAGAATGAACGTGGGAGCGATTTCTTTCTTTTCCCTCTCTTTTTTTTTGTAGGTAAGAGAAAATGAAAAAAAAAATAAGAGCACGTTGAAGGAAGAGAAATAGGAGAGAAAAGGAAAAGAAAGAGAGAAAGAAAGAAAGAAGAAGGAGAAGAAGAGAGAAAAGGAGGAAGTAGAAGAAAAAAAAGAAGAAGAAGAAAAAGAAGAAGAGGAGGAAAAAGATAAAAAAGGAGAGAGAGAGAGAGAGAGAGAGAGAGAGAGAGAGAGAGAGAGAGAGAGAGAGAGAGAGAGAGAGAGAGAGAGAGAGAGAGAGAGAGAGAGAGAGAGAGAGAGAGAGAGAGAGAGAGAGAGAGAGAGAGAGAGAGAGAGAGAGCGCAGCGAGGTAATAGCCAGATAATAGCATGATTAATATTCCAAGTTTGCGCCTTTTTGCTTCTCGTTCGAAAATGGCGCAATAGATTTCAGTGCCTGTTCGTCTTTGCGCAGTTTGCCGATATTGGTCTAAGAGTGATAGATAAAGGGAGATTAGAGGAGGAGGAGGAGGAGAAGAAGAAGGAGGAGGAGGAGGAGGAGGAGGAGGAGGAGGTGGTGGTGGTGGACGTGGAGAAGAAAAACAAAGACAGCAGAAGAAGAAGAAGAAGAAGAGGAAAAGGAGGAAGAAGAAGAATGGGAAAAGAAGGAGGAGAAGGAGAAGAAGATCACAAACAGGAAAAGAAGGAGGAGGAGGAGGAAGGGAAACAGAGGAAAAAGGAGAATGAAGAACAAGAATGGTAAGAAGAAAATGAAGATGAACAGAGGAAAAACAGAAGAAGAAAAGGAAGAAAAATAGAAATAGATTAAACGAAAAATAACCAAAGAAAGACAAAAGAAAGAAAAGGAAGGACAAGAAAATGAAAAATAAGAAGAAGAAGAAAAAGAAGACGAACATAAGGAGATAAACGAAATAAGAATAAAATAAAGGAGATATAGAGAAGACAGAATGAAGGAAATAAGAAGAAAAAGGGAGAGAAGACAGAAGACGAAGACAAAGGAAAGACAATGAAAAATATGATAGCAAAAGATAATAAAAAAATAAAGACCAATTGGATAACTGAGATTTTTAAGAAAGAACGAAAGAAAGAGAAAGAAAGAAAAAGAATAAAAGGGAAGAAGAAAAATAATAGTAAAGAGAGAGAGAGAGAGAGAGAGAGAGAGAGAGAGAGAGAGAGAGAGAGAGAGAGAGAGAGAGAGAGAGAGAGAGAGAGAGAGAGAGAGAGAGAGAGAGAGAGAGAGAGAGAGAGAGAGAGAGAACCGAAGACTGAACAACGAAAGTAAAGAGAAACAAGAAAAAAAAAGACAAACAGAAAATAAAAAAAATGAAGATAATCGCGAATCATAAAAGAAAAAGAATGAGACCAAGAAAGGGAAGAGACGGAAAGGAATTTACGAATGAGAAGAAAAATAAAGAATAAAAGAGAGAATAAGGGAAGGAGAAGGAGAGGAGGAGAAAGAGGAAGAAGAGGAGGAAAGGAAGAATAGAAGAAGAGGGATGAAATGAAGAGGAGCGAAACAGCAAAAGAAGAAGGAGAAGAGAAGGGAAGGAGGAAGTAAAGAAGAAAGCAATACCAGCGAAGGAAGAAGAGGAGGAAGGAAAAAGTGGAGGAAAGAGAAATAGCAGAGGATGGAGAAGTGGAGGGAAGGAAAAAAAAAGTGGAGGAAAGAGAAATATATGAGTTCATTCCTCCTTCCCTCTCCTTCTCTTCCTCCTCCCTTCCTTCCTTCCTTCCTTCCTTCGATTCGCTTCCATGAACTTTCCAAGGCCACAGGAATATTAAGAGAGAGAGAGAGAGAGAGAGAGAGAGAGAGAGAGAGAGAGAGAGAGAGAGAGAGAGAGAGAGAGAGAGAGAGAGAGAGAGAGAGAGAGAGAGAGAGAGAGAGAGAGACTACCTACACCACTACTACTACTACTACTACTACCAATACCACTACTACTACTACTATTACTACAACAACAACAACAACAACAACAACAGGAAGGTCTTTGAAGCGTGCCACAGCCTTAAGACAAACAGACAAAGACTTCGAACAAAGAAAGAACATAAAAGAAAAAAAAGAGGAACAAAGGAATGAGAAAGAGAAAAAAAAGAGAAAAATGCTTAGACATGAGGTACAAAAAACCACACGAGAGAGAGAGAGAGAGAGAGAGAGAGAGAGAGAGAGAGAGAGAGAGAGAGAGAGAGAGAGAGTAAATTGGAGGTCATCTATCTCTCTATTAGGGTACCAGCACACCTAACCCTACCCCCCCCTCTCTCTCTCTCCTTCATGACCTTGATAAGAACATATGGACCCAATACCCTTTGATCTGAGTACTGTTGTTATTATTATTATTATTATTATTATTATTATTATTGGTAGTAGTAGTAGTAGTAGTAGTAGTAGTAGTAGTTATATGTAAGAGAAGGGGAACTGAAGCCGAATAAGACAGTTGAAGAGGAGGAGGAGGAGGAGGAGGAGGAGGAGGAGAAGATATAGCATAGGTCTTCCCTCCCCGACTAACCTTAATCCTATCTTCCAACGCCTAATGAGCCTTGCCTCCCTTTTTCTCTCCCTTCTTCTCTCCTCCTTCTCTCCCTTTCCCTCCCTTTCCTTACTTTTATCGCGCTTCTTCATTACTCCCTCCTTATCCATCTCTTTTCCCCTCCTTACTTCCCTTTTCCTTCAGTTCTTTCCCTTCCTCCCTTCCTTCCTCCATTCCTTCTTTTATCTCCCTTCTCCTCTTCTCCTTTTCCAATTTTCACTTCTCTCTTCCTTATTTCATCCTCTCTTACTCCTTTTTCTCCATACTCAAGAAAGAACAAAAAAGCAATGTAGGAGGAGGAAGAGGAGGCGGATGAAGATGCAGAGGAGGAGGAGGAGGAGGAGGAGGAAGAGGAGGATAAAGATATAAACAGAGACGATGAAAAAAAAGATAATGAAAAACAGGAGCAACAAAACAAGAGGAGGAGGAGGAGGAGGAGGAGGAGGAGGAGGAGGAGGAAGAGGAGGAGGGGCCCTTGGCATTCCACAAGCGCCGCTATTCTTTATAATTTTGCTAATGTATTTCCCAGGAGCAGCGGTGGTGGTGGTGGTGGTGGTAGTGGTGGTGGTGGTGGTGGTGGTAGTGGTGTAAGGACAGGAAGGTGTTAAAGGTACTATGCTTAACCTCTCTCTCTCTAAATAACGATCTCTCCCCTTTTGACTCTATTACACTTTCTCTCTCTCTCTCTCTCAATAAGAAGGAAATAGGAATAATTATTAAGTGGACTTCCTCATTCCCTCAGACGCGGAGGAATGAGATGTGTGTGCGTGTGCGTGTGTGTGTGTGTGTGTGTGTGTGTGTGTGTGTGTGTGTGTGTGTGTGTTATCATTATTTTCTTTTTCGTTCAGTTTCATAATTTTCTTGTTTTATTTATTTTTCTGTTAATTTCGTTGTTGATATGTGTTGTTGTTGTTGTTGTTGTTGTTGTTGTTTCCCATTTCTTTCTTTCGACGTTTTCTTTTTCTTTTTCCTTTTTTTTTTTTTTTGCTTCTAAGTTTAGCCGTTCCAACCTCATCGCACGCCTCCTAAACTGCTTCCCTGGAGGACTATATTCTCTCTCTCTCAAGGACAAGGAGGGGACAACACCATTCTCGTTACCGTCTACGAACCAAGGGGAAAATGAGGAGGAGGAGGAGGAGGAGGAGGAGGAGGAGGAGGAGGAGGAGGAGTGGGTGCTTCCTGAATAGGCTCCGCAGGTATTCAGGCGACAAGACAGGTGAGTCATGGGCGTAAGAGGAGGAGGAGGAGGAGGAGGAGGAGGAGGAGAGAAAAGAGGATGAGGAGGAGGAGGTGGAAGCGGTGAACTGGAAATGGTCATGTCTTTTCCGGTCTGTTTCCGGTTTTCGTCTCTCTCTCTCTCTCTCTTCAAAAGGAAAAATCGAAAGCAAATTAGTCTATCTATCTATCTATCTATTTAAGTGCAAATATATCACCATGAATAAAATAAATGAAAGAAAAAATAAGAAAAAAATAAGAGAATTGGTCACACAAATACCAGAAACAACAAGAAAAACAACAACAATATAAGCTTTCAGAATATAACAAGAAGAGCAGAACTAATTTTAAACATTCAATTTCGATGGCAATATCCACGCCTTCCTAACCTAACCTAACCCAACCTCTCACCTTTCAATGCCTCCAACGAGCTCTCAGGTGTGTTTCACTCTTAACGGCCCCCTTGAGATTTCCACACGCCTGCAGCTAACACCTACACATCCCACCTACTTAGATACACACGCACCTCATCCTTTGCCTCTTCACCTCATAACCCTGAACACAAGAACGTAAGGAGTCTGCATGAGGCCGGTGGGTCTGTGCAAGGCAGCTCCTGTGAACCTAACCCCACCTAATATCACTGTCCATGAATTGTTTGTGTTACTCATTCCAATTTTTCCTTCCTCGCTTTTCACATTCATTCAATTCCTTCGCCTCTCTTTATCCTATTCGGTTCCTAATATACTCTCCTCCTACCCTTTCCTTCTTTATTCCTACATTTCTTCCAATTCCCATCTTTCCTTCCATTCCATTCTTCTTTTTTGAACTGCATTTTCGTCCTCTTTTTCCTCCAAACATCTTCTTCCACTTCTTTCCTCTCCTCTCCTCCTCCCATACCTAGATTTCCATCCATCCACTTCAATGACTTCTTGCTCCCTTCTACTCTTCCCCCTTCCACTTCCCCTCCTGCATCCCTTCCTCCCTCTCTTCCACCCTCCCTTTCAGCATCCTTCCTTCCTCTTCCTTCAGCATTCACCTCCTCTCTGCTTTTTTTCTATCTGTCCCTCCCTTCCCTCTCTCCATCCCTCCTTCCCATCCATTCCTCTACATCCCTTCCCCTCAACAACTTCTCTTCTTTCTTTTTCCCTCCTTCAGCCTTTCCCTCCATCCCTCCTTCTCCTCCCTTCTCCATTCCTCCATCTCTCCATCTCTCCTCCCCTTTCCACCTCTCCTTCTGCACCCTTTCACCTTCTCCTGCATCTCCCTTTCCTTCCATTCCTTCCCCTTCCTCCACCTCCACCGCCCCTCTCCTTCAGCACCTTCCCCGACACCTGCTTACCTCCGAAGACAGATTCTCACCTTTATTAATCACAGACTCCTTCACACAAGCAGGTAATTCATCCTCTCCTCCCCCCCTTTCCCCCCCTCACGATACCTGCCCTTTCTCACCTGTCCTCCTCCTCCTCCTCCTCCTCCACCTCCTCCTATATTTCCTCCACACTAAAACACTAAACTCAGGAAGATAAACTGCTCACGCTACTTATTTTTCCTCCTCCTCCTCCTCCTCCTCCCCCTCTTCCTCTCTTCTTCCTCCTCCTCTTCTTCTACTAAACGCAGGGAAGTGAACACAATCCCTGGAAGAACACTCCAAGCGCCCCCGTCAGCCACTCCTTCAGACACACACACACACACACACACACACACACACACACACACACACACACACGCAGGAGGCTCTTAGTGTCGGCCCAGGTAAGGAGGGACTGAGAGGAACATTCACGCCCCACTAAAACCTTGAGAGGAGGAGGAGGAGGAGGAGGAGGAGGAGGAGGAGAGAAGAAGAGGAGGAGGAGAAGAGAAGAGAAGGGAGGAGACGAAAGGGAGGTGTGCCCCAACTTAAAAATAAAAAAAATCAGTAATAACTTAGTTTTCTGCTGTGATCCCATTCTTCCTTAGCATCCAATCCCTTTAAATGGTGTTCAAACCCTTGCAGAACCCTATTAGATTAGCGTATGCCCTTAATTAACGGCAAAATATCAGTCATATCTTAGTTTTCTGCTGTGATCCTATTCTTCCTTAGCGTCCAATCCCTTTAAATGGAGTTCACCCACCTGCAGAACCCCATAAGAGGATCCAGTACCTTAAGCACATCAGTCACATCCCCTTTAAGACGTACCCCAAGAACCTAAGACGCTACATATCTTTACTTAGTCGTTTTTAAGCCCAAATATGAAGGAGAGTTGTCGGTGGTGGTGGTGGTGATGATGGTGTTGAGTGTTTTATTGGGCTGGTAATACTCTCTTGTGTGGTATTAAGGTAAATCTCTCTCTCTCTCTGAATTTTCTTATGTTACTATTTTCCCTCTTTCTTTTCAACTTTTATTTTACTTATTTTATTTTTTTGTCTTTTTCTTTTCCTTTTTTTTCTATTTTTACGCTATTATCTTTTTCTCCTTCCTCTTCTTTTCGTTTCTTTTTATATTTCTTTCTTTCCCTTTCTATTTCTTTACCTCTCATTCCCTCACCCATTCATTCCTTTATTCCTCTCTCTCTCTCTCTCTCTCTCTCTCTCTCTCTGTTGACACACACTTCCCCTTGAATAATAGATCGCTCAGGAAACTACACGATGAATATATTCCGTGGGAGTGCAAGATGCTGCCGCCGGGGGAGAGAGAGGAGAGATGGAGAGATGGAGGGAAGGTGGGAGTTAGGGAAGGAGAGATGGAGGGGAGGGAAAGGTTGAAGATGGAGAGAGAAGGAGGAGGAGTTGAAGGGGATGGGATGGAGGAAACGAGACGGAATGAGGGAGAGAAGGAGGTGGAGAGAGTGGAGGGAGGAGAAGGAGGAAGAGGAGGAAAAGAAGATGCTTAATATATAACTAAATGAGAGAGAGAGAGAGAGAGAGAGAGAGAGAGAGAGAGAGAGAGAGAGAGAGAGAGAGAGAGAGAGAGAGAGAGAGAGAGAGAGAGAGAGAGAGAGAGAGAGAGAGAGAGAGAGAGAGAGAGAGAGAATGATGACAAAGAAGTTAAATTAAAGTGAAAAATGTAAAATAAAAAGCATGAAAGTAAGATGTGTGTGTGTGTG
>NC_066551.1:1287500-1290000 GCF_024679095.1 Eriocheir sinensis | reverse complement strand
GAGGAGGAGGAGGAGGAGGAGGAGGGGGGGGAGGAGAGTTGTGGGAAATGTCAGCAATTAGGGACAGAGAGAGAGAGAGAGAGAGAGAGAGAGAGAGAGAGAGAGAGAGAGAGAGAGAGAGAGAGAGAGAGAGAGAGAGAGAGAGAGAGAGAGAGAGAGAGAGAGAGAGAGAGAGAGAGAGAGAGAGAGAGAGACTATAAATACCAGGCAGAGAAAGGAAGAATGAAGGGAGGGAGGAAGGAAAGGAAGGAAGGAAGGAGAGATGGAAAGGAAGAAAGAAAGAAAAGAAGGAAGGAAGGAAAGGAATAGAAAATGGAAGGAAGATTAGAAGGAAGGAAGGTAAGAAATTGGAAAAGGAAGGAAAGCTGATAAAAGGAGATGGAGAGAAGGAAGAAAAAAAAGGAAGGATGGAAGGAAAGAAGGAAAAAGGAACGGGGGAAAGAAACTAAAGAAAAAAGGAAGGAAAGGAAGAAAAAGAAGAAGGGCTGTATATATATGGAAAGAAGAAAGGATGGAAGGAAGGAAATAAGGAAGGAAAGGAAGGGAAGGAAAAAGAAGAAACGCTATAATTATATGGAAAGAAGAAAGGAAGGAAGGAAGGAAATAAGGAAGGAAGGGAAATAATAAAGGAGGACGAAGCGGTAAAAAAGGAAATTTAAGATAATCATTTTTTGGGTCAAACCTTTTTTAGGGGCGAAAGGAGACCATTTGGGCGGGGATCACATGACCTCTCTCTCTCTCGGAAAATCTACCTTACTATCTATCTATCTATCTATCTCTTATTCAGTTGTATAAAAGGCGAGTAAGTTGAAAAAAATAATAATAAAAATAATATGGAAAAGACGAAAATATAGAACATTATACAAGAAAATTTTCCTTAATATAAAAGATGAGAGGAAGGAATGATAAGAAGGTAAGGAGAAAAGGAAGGAAGGAAGGAAGGATGGAAGGAAGGAAGGAAGGATGGATGGAAGGATGGAAGGAAGGAAGAAGTTCAGAGCATGAGGAAAAAAGGACATGAGAAAGAGAGAAGAGGAATATACGATTAAAATTAGTGTTGATGGGAAGAATGCAACGAAGAAAGGAAGGATTAAAAGGAAAAGAAGAAAAAGAAGAATGAACAAGAAAAAAAAATACTGAGAGAATGAACTGAAGAGAAAAAGAGGAAAGCCAGAACGAAGGAAGAAATAAAATGGAAAAAAAATCTAATTAAAAAAACAAATAAAGGAAGAAAGAAAGAAAGGCGGGAAGAAGGGAGGCATTAGAACCCTCATCCATTACACTAAGAGCTGGATGAAGAGAGGAAGAAAAAAGACAGGGACATAAAACCGAATGAAAATAGAGCCATTCTCTCTCTCTCTCTGTTTATCTATTTTTCTTCCATTTTCTTTGTTCCTTTTTTTTTTTACTCAAGTATTCTATCTCTTTATTCAATTTTTTTTTTCTCTCTCTCTCTCTCTCTCTGTTTATCTATTTTTCTTCCATTTTCTTTTCTTCTTCTTTCTCTCTCTCTCTCTCTCATACCAAACTTTTCCCTCCTCTCTCTTTCTTATCTTATCTCCATCTTTTTCCTTCCTTCATCCTTTTCCTTCATTTCATTCTTTTTCTTCCTGTCTTCTTTTTTCTTCTTTAAGCGTTCAGTGAGTTAATAATGGTTCTAATTTCGTATTCAGTTCTATCTTTTTTTATTCTACTATTAAAATCTTCCCTCCTCTCCCTTTATCTTTTTTCCATATCTTTTCTTCCCTCACTTTTTTCCTTCCTGTCTTCTTTTTCTTCCTTAAACGTTCAATTGGTTAATAAAGGTTCTAATTCACTCTTCAGACTCTTATTTTACTCTAAAGTTGAAATTTATGCAGCTCATGTCAACCTAACCACCCATATCTTTCCCATCCATGAATCTATCTATCTATCTATCTATCTATCTATCTATCTATCGTAGTGGGAGTTATCACATACTGCAAAGCTTGTTCCACTCATCCACCATTTTGTAAGTGAACCAATTCTTGCCTGTGTCTTTGTTGAATGTTAATTTGTCCAACTTAAACCATTGATATACTACGTGAAACAGAGAGAGAGAGAGAGAGAGAGAGAGAGAGAGAGAGAGAGAGAGAGAGAGAGAGAGAGAGAGAGAGAGAGAGAGAGAGAGAGAGAGAGAGAGAGAGAGAGAGAGAGAGAGAAATAGAGAAAGATTACAATTACATTTAGCTCTCCTTGTCTTTCCTTTAGCGAGTGAAAATGAAGCAATATGTTGGCAAGAAAATAATATAATATACGGATTATTAAAAACGTGTGTGTGTGTGTGTGTGTGTGTGTGTGTGTGTGTGTGTGTAGGCTGGGTGAAATTTCATACATAATCAATATCCCGAGGGAGAAAAAGAGGGGAGAAAAGGGGAAGACGAAGAGGAGGAGGAGGAGGAGGAGGAGGAGGAGGAGGAGGAGGAGGAGGTGGAGGAGTAGGAGGAGGAGGAGGAGGGAGATTAAAACCTACACGGCCTAT
>NC_066551.1:1235000-1277500 GCF_024679095.1 Eriocheir sinensis | reverse complement strand
ATGTAAGTGTGTGTGTGTGTGTGTGTGTGTGTGTGTGTGTGTGTGTGTTATTTTTACAAGGCTTCATGTTCTGTTCAGTAAAATAAAATAAAAAAGAATAAAAAAATAACAACAGTAACTTTCGCCGTTGCTCAAATTACTAACAATGTCATTTTTTTTCTGTTGTAATTAAACTAGAGAGCAGTGAGGAGGGGGAGGGGGCGTGCGCTCCCTCCCCCCTGACAAAAATTCCGGGAAACTGGTTAAATACAGGTAAATGAATAGCTTAATTGGTCTGTGTGCGCGCGTGTGTGTGTGTGTGTGTGTGTGTGTGTGTGTGTGTGTGTGTGTGTGGGAGGGAAGGAGAGAGAGAGGAAGAGAGGGAGGTTCCTATTGTTATCTTCCTTCTTCTCCTTCTTCCTCTTCTTCTCCTCCACCTCCTCCTCCTCTTTATTCTCTTTCGTTATCCTTCATCCAGTTCTCTCTTTTCTCTCTCCTTCTACTCCTCCTCCTTCTTCTTCTTCTTCTCTTTCATCTTTTATCTTCTCCTCCTCTTCCTTCTTCTTCTATTTCTCCTTCTCCTTTTTTTCTCTGTTCCCTCATCATCCACCCTTCGCCCTTCCCTCCCTCCCTCTTTCAACCACCGGCCATTTTCCTCTCCACCTTTCCTCCCTCCCTCTTTCGTCACCTCCCTCTTTTCTCTCCCTCCCTTCCCCCTGTCCCTTCCGTTACCTTTCTTCCTCGTAACTTTTCTCTCCCTTTCATTTCTCTCCCTTCCACACCTCACTTCACCTATTCTTTCCCTCCCTACCTTTTTCCCTCCATAACTTCTCCTCCTCCTCCTCCTTTCCTCTTTTTCTTCTTCGTTAATATGTGGTTCTTCCTTACTCCATCTTCCAACATGTATTTTTTTTTTCATTTCTTTTTCTTTTATTTTTCTCTCTATTTTTTTCTTCCCTCATACTTCAGACTTTTTGTTCCTCTTTTTCTTTCTTTCTTTCTTTCTTTCTTTCTTTCTTTCTTTCTTTCTTTCTGGTCTTATTTTTGCTCATTTCCATTCCATTATCTTCAAACTTTTTCGCTTTACATTTCCCTTCTTTGATCAACTTTCTTACCCCTCCCCTCCTCTTCCTCATCTTCCTCCTCCTCCCAATTCTAATTATCTTCTCTCTTTCGTTTCTTCTTATATTCTCCTTCTTCTTCGTCCTTTTGTTGAGTCATACGCCATTAGATAATTTTCATAGAGTAGTAAACAGGAAAACGATCAATTGCTTTATGACATTAACCGTTGAATAGTTACATAAGTGAATTAATTAAGCGTTTATGTGTAGGTATACGTTTAACAAGTCCTTTGCCAGTATGTTCTGCAGGTCACTATATCAGGCACCCTCGATATTATAGGTCAAACGGTTATCTGTTGCCTGTCCTTCCATGTTCAGACGCTTCCTCCCCTTCCAATGTTATTTCGTCCCAAAAGGTTATATATCTGTTGCCTGCTATTCTGTGTTCCCGTGCTTTCTCGCCTACCCATGTTCCTCCTTCTCGGGATCAATTATTACAAAAGGAAACCCCCATAAGGTACTCTGTTGCCTGCTCTTTCATGCTCCCACGTTTTCTTTGTCTATGGATCACTAACGAGAGTCCCATACGGTTATCTGTCGCCTACTCTTTCATGTTCCCGTGTTTCCTCTCTTTTCCATATTCCTTCACTAACACGAGTCCCCCAAAAGTTTATCTGTTGCCTGCTATTCCATCCTCCCGCGCTTCCTCAACTTCGTCTATAGTCTTAAAAGGTTATCTGTCGCCTGCTCTTCCATGTACCCGTGTTTCCTCTCTTCTCCAAATTCCTTCGTCTCTAGATCACTAACATGAGTTCCCAAAAAGATGTTGCCTGCTTTTCCATGCTCCCACGCTTCCTCCACTTCGTCTATGGTCTTAAAAGGTTATCTGTCGCCTGCTCTTCCCTGCTCCCGCGCTTCCTCCTTCCATGTTCCCTTGGTGCTAACACGCGAGTCAACACGAAGACTCCCAATTAATTCACGGCCCGTTCCCTCCGCCGGCAGGTGAGAGACGGGGCGAGAGGACCAGCATCTTAGTCCTCGTCTCTCTCTCTCTCTCTCTCTCTTGATATTGGTGACAAATGTACCGTAGTTTATCTGCTATTATTTCAACAGCTCCTCCTCCTCCTCCTCCTACTACTACTACTACTACTACTACTGCTACTATTACAACTACTACTACTACTACTACATTGGAGGAAGAGGAGGAGGAAGAGGAGCCGGCGGAGGAGGTGGCAACGGAAGTAACTAAGGTGAAGCCGAAGGAGGAGGAAGAGGAGGAGGAGGAGGAGGAGGCAGGCACCCATGACCCTTCCTCCTCGTCCTCCTCCTCTCCTATCAACCCGAATCCTACAGCAAGGCAAGTCACCTAACCTCACCACCCGCTCCTGTGTGTGTGTGTGTGTGTGTGTGTGTGTGTGTGTGTGTGTAGGTTTTTTATTCTGTCCACCACAACCACCACCGCCGCCACCGCTTCTGTTGGTGCTGGTAACACGCTAACTTATGCTTCGCTGTTTAGTCGACATTGAAGCAATCTAAATTAATGTGTGTTTTTTGCTGTTTTTTTTAATGCCGGTTTGTCTGTCTGTGTGTGAGTGTGTGTGTGTGTGTGTGTTTTGTTGGTTGGCCGGAAGGTATCTCTCTCTCTCTCTCTCTCTCTCTCTCTCTCTCTCTCTCTCTGGTTATGAAAAAAAAAAAAAAAAAAAAAGAGAAAGTTACAACTACCAACACGAAAAATAAATAAAAAATAAAGATAAAGAAAGAAAGAGAAAAAAGACAAATGTAAGCAAGTAAAATATTCCTCGTAAAAACAATAAAAAAAAATGTCACGAAACTCCTCTTCTCTTGCATGTAAAAAAAAAGAAGAAAAAAAAAACGAAAAAAAAAAACCAAAAAAAAAAAAAAACTCACAAATTACTTCTGATTGTGTGTGTGTGTGTGTGTGTGTGTGTGTGTGTGTGTGTGTGTGTGTGTGTGTGTGTGTGTGTGTGTGTGTGCTGTTTGCGAAAAAAATGATATCCTGGATGATACTACTCTCTCTCTCTCTCTCTCTCTCTCTCTCTCATTTCCCTTTTAAATTCGCAGAGCCTCGCAAGCTTACATGTTTTTCCTATTAAGCAGAAATGATACGATAATTTCCTTCCTGCGACAGAGAGAGAGAGAGAGAGAGAGAGAGAGAGAGAGAGAGAGAGAGAGAGAGAGAGAGAGAGAGAGAGAGAGAGAGAGAGAGAGAGAGAGAAAGAAAGAAATAAACATCAACATTAACTATTTACTTTTCATAATTTCCTCGTATTTACCTAAGAAGTGATAACATATACATAGATAGATAGATATAGATAGATAAATAGATAGAAAGATAGATAGTTCGATAAGTAAGCATCTCAGTTTCCTCTCCTATCTTCCTACATATCCACCAAAAAATATAACTTAGGAAAGAATTATACCAGGAGCAATAAAGAGTTAAAGAAATAAAACTCAGGCACTTTCTATGTCACAATATCACTCGTTCACCTTTTACCAGGAAGCTGTGAGATAAAATTAGTGAAGAAGTATTTATATAGAGAGGAAGTTTAAACATTGAGACTGGAAACTAAGAATATTTGAAAGACAGATGGATAGATAGATAGATAGAGATAGATAGATAGATAGATAGATAGATAGATAAAGATAACAGAAAAATGAAATAGAATAGAGAATGAATATAGAGAATAGAGAAAAAAAAAAGAGAAAGAGAAAGTGGGACATGTTCTGCAATGGAATGATGATGATGATGATGATGAAGATAGTAATTAGTAAGGGCTAAGGTATGATATCTTAGGTAAATAAAATAAATAATAATAATAGTGAGGTGTAATTAAGGAGTTTACAAATAGCAAAGATAATGATGATGATAATGTGTGTGTGTGTGTGTGTGTGTGTGTGTGTGTGTGTGTGTGTGTGTGTGTGTGTACTGCATATGAGAATGATTAATTATGATGAGTTTGGGTGATTAACGAAAAATTCTCACTAATGGAAGAAGTTGATAAGCAAGGAAGGAATTATTTATGCAAGCAAATATATCTGTCTGTGTCTGTCTGTCTGTCTGTGTATGTATGTATGTATGTATGTGTCTGTGTGTGTGTGTGTGTGTGTGTGTGTGTGTGTTTGTATGTTTGGGTGACCTTTAATTAGTTTTTTATTGCCTTGTCCTCCGTGATCAAACACACACACACACACACACACACACACACACACACACTAACACATGCACAAAAATATGGAGAAAAAAGAAGAAAAAAAAACTGTAAGGAGAAAAACAACAGGAATAATGGATTAGAGAGAGAGAGAGAGAGAGAGAGAGAGAGAGAGAGAGAGAGAGAGAGAGAGAGCAAAATGAGACCGAAATCTGGTATATTTGGTTTATTTGGCGAACTTCCAGCAACAGAAGAAGAGGAGGAAAAGGAAGAAGAGGAGGAGGAGGAGGAAAAGGAAGAAGAGGAGGAGGAGGAGGAGGAGGAGGAGAGGAAGGGACAAGGCCGGCCGGTCCTGTACAGTGTTGCCAGAGCCGTGAGCGTCCTGGTGGAGTATTGATCGTGCAGTGTTGCCAACTCTTGATGCCATACTATGACACTGAGAAAGGTTAGGCTGGGTTGGGGGTGTTGGCTGGTTATTCCCTCCCTCCCTCTCTCCCTTTCCTCCATCTCTCCCTCTCTGACAACACCTCTCTCTCTCTCTCTCTCTCTCTCTCTCTCTCTCTCGTGCTTCGGAAATTTCAATCCCAGTAGCGTTTTTTTCTTCTTTATTTCTTAAGTTTTCAGATTTTTTTTTTTTTTTTTGGGTTTTGTGTTAAGTGAAAAAATATATATAAGGGTTGAAAATTAGGGTCTTGTTTTTCTTTTTTTTTTTTTTTTGCTCTCTCTCTTTCTCTCTCTATTTAATGGGGATTGTTAGTTGCGTGTGCGAATGTCTTTGGCAATGCTGTTATGTGCCCCCCCCCCCCTCTCTCTCTCTCTCTCTCTCTCTCTCTCTCTCTCTCACCGCATCCTACATCCCACTCCCACGCCCTACCTACCACCAGTACTCTATCTCTCTCTCTCTCTCTCTCTCTCTCTCTCTCTCTCTCTCTCAATATAAGGAGGGTTAGAGTACATAGTTAAAGTGTGTGTGTGTGTGTGTGTGTGTGTGTGTGTGTGTGTGTGGTGGTGGTGGTGTTGATGGCTATGGTGGTGGTGGTGGTTATGGTGATGGTGGTGTTGATGGCTATGGTGGTGGTGGTGGTTATGGTGATGGTGATGGTTATGGTGATGGTGGTGGTTATGGTGGTGGTGGTGGTGGTGGTTATGGTGGTGGTGTTGATGGCTATGGTGGTGGTGGTGGTGATGGTGGTGGTGGTTATGGTGATGGTGGTGGTTATGGTGGTGGTGGTGGTGGTGGTAATGGTTATGGTGGTGGTGGTGTTGATGGCTATGGTGGTGGTGGTGGTGGTTATGGTGGTGGTGATGGTGGTGGTGTTTTCCAGTCCTTTCAAGTTCACGGTATTGACTTTTGCCGCTCGATATGAGAAGGAGAGGAAATCGAAACCACTACTACTACCATTACCACTACTACTACTACTACTACCACTACTACTACTACTACTACTACTACTACTACTACTACTTTACTTTTCTTCCTTCTCATCTTTCTCCTCTTTTTGCTATACTACAACTACTACTACCACCTCCACTACTACTACTACTACTACTACTACTACTTCTACTACTACTACTACTACTACTACTACTACTAATAATAATAATAATAATAATAATAATAATAATCGTTCAGTTAGTCAATTAATCATATACCTTAAGTTATACCAGAAATTGAGAGAGAGAGAGAGAGAGAGAGAGAGAGAGAGAGAGAGAGAGAGAGAGGACATCTAGATTTAGGCTTATTAAACAAACTGGTCCAAGGGTGTAAAAAGCCTTCCTGTACTTCATCATAATTGCTCTCTCTCTCTCTCTCTCTCTCTCTCTCTCTCTCTCTCTCTCTCCATACATCCTGTGCTCCCCCGCATCTTCTCTCCTCTCCTCCTCCTCCTCCTCTCCTCCACTTCTCCATTCCATTCAAGGTTTAACAACTAGTTCGGCGCGTCTCTCTCTCTCTCTCTCTCTCTCTCTCTCTCTCTCTCTCTCTGGTTCTTCCATTTCTCATCTCTTTTATTGCTTCTTTATTCTTAGTTCTTGCCAGTTTCTCTTCTTCTTCTTCTTCTTCTTCTTCCTCCTCCTCCTTCTTCTTCCTCCTCCTTCCTCCTCTTCTGCCACTTACTTACACAACACTAACCTTTCCCATTTATATAACCCACATTCCTCCTCTATTCTCCTTCTGACCTCTTATTTTATTAAGACCACGCCCCCTTCTCCTTGTCCTTTACGTCCTTTCTTCCCCTTCTTTCTGCCTTCTTCTCTTCCTTCCTTCCTCTAATTTTGAAAGGCTACACACCCTCTTTTTCCTTTCCTTCTCCCCTTCTTCTAATCCTTCCTTTCCTTCCCTTCCTTACTTCCTCTCTCCTTTTATCTGGAAATACTACACACCCTCATTCTTGTCCTCACCTCCCTTCCCTCCTTCCTTTCTTTTCCTCTCTTCTTCCTTTTCCTTCCTTCTTTTCTTCCTCTCCATCCCTTCCTTCTTTTCTTCCTCTCCATCCCTTCCTTCTTTTCTTCCTTTCCATCCCTTCCTTCTTTTCTTCCTCTCCGTCCCTTCCTTCCTTTCTTCCTCCTCCAATTCACATTATACACCCGACTTAGTCTTGTCATTTCCTCTCCTTCTTCTCTCTCTCTTCCTTCCTTCCTCTTTTCCTCCTCCTCCTCCTCCTCCTCCTCCTCCAATCTTGAAAGAGGATGGAACCGCAGCTCCCCGTGGACACATAACCCAAGCATTTGTGTCGTCGAGAGAGAGAGAGAGAGAGAGAGAGAGAGAGAGAGAGAGAGAGAGAGAGAGAGAGAGAGAGAGAGAGAGAGAGAGAGAGAAAAGGGGAGGGCTTTGGATGTATTGCGATTCACTTTATTACTTATTTTCTATTTTCGTCGAGAGAGAGAGAGAGAGAGAGAGAGAGAGAGAGAGAGAGAGAGAGAGATATTGAGCTATTTTCCAACATTTTCTTTATTGCTCTCTAATGGTCAAAATCCGGATCAGTTTCCCAATTACACGAGGATAGAATTACTCTCTCTCTCTCTCTCTCTCTCTCTCTCTCTCTCTGTGTTGGAAAATTAAAAACCTTGTAAAATTTTCATATTCTTCAAGTAATTAAAAAAAAGAGGAGAGAAAAAAAAGAGGAGACGCGTTAAAAAAGAAAATCCCTCCTCCTCAGTCTCTCCTTTTCTCCTTTCTTTTTTCTCTCCTCCTCCTCCTACTCCCCCTCTTCCTCCTCCTCCTCCTCATATTTTTAAAGTGAAGGAATAGACGAGTTGGAAAGTTTCTGCCTGTGCCAATAAACCTCAATAAAGTGTGATGTATTTCCACCTCACTCTTACACACTATAAGGGAATATGATAGACGAGGACTTGATAGAAAGAGAAAACAGAAGAAAACCCACAAAATAAGATGCAAAGACAGAATACTTAGGACAGGAGACAGAACAAACACAAGAAACACAGAGAATAATTACAACTAAGAATACAAAGAATACTAAAAGAGACAATACTTGGGAGCGGAAACACAAGAAACACAGAGAATAATTACTAAGAATACAAAGAATACTAAAAGAGAAAGAGGAAAAAGGATTAACGATACGTACTTAAGAGAAATGCAGATGGCAGAGGATGAAGTATATAGCAACGAACAAGCAGAAAGAAGGAAGAGCAGGAAGCTAAAATAAGAGAAGGATAGGAAGGAAACAGCAGAGAAAAGAGAGAACTAAGGGAGGAAAGACATAACAAACGATGCATAAGTCTCAGAAATACAAGGATAGAACATACATAACAATAAGGAAATGGAGGAACAGGGTCGTAAAACACTTGAGAGAGAGAGAGAAAGGGAGGGAGAGAGAGAGAGGGAGAGGGAGTACAATGGAAACATGAGAAGACTTTAATATGCAACGGGTGTAGCGTATGACAAGGAACAAATTAGAGGACATGGGTGTTAGCATACTTGAGATAGAGAGGGGATGGAAATACGAGAGGGCTGAGGAAGGCAAAGGATGGGAGTGTATGGGCAGGAGAAGAGTCAGAAAAGGTTAGTAGGACATTTGAAAGAGAGAAGGAGTTAGCAATGCGAGGAGGATAAGGAATGGAGAAGGAAGAGAGAGAAATATGAGGATAAGGAATGGAAGGAACGTAGTTAATGGCAATAAGGAAGAGAAACAAATGATGATAAAATAAAGGAGAAGGAAGAGAGAGAAATATGAGGAGGATAAGGAATGGAAGGAACGTAGTTAATGGCAATGAGAAAGAGAAACAACAAGATGATAAAACAAAGGAGAAGGAAGGGAGAGAAATATGAGAGAACTTAAAAATGAAAATGATGAAATGTAAAAGAAAGAGCAAATAGAAGGAAGGAAAGGAACACGAAATAAGAGAGAAGAAAGGAAGAGAAATATGAGAAACTGAAGAATGAAAATAATGAAGTAGTA
The DNA here is from genome assembly GCF_024679095.1 of Eriocheir sinensis. NCBI lineage: Eukaryota > Metazoa > Arthropoda > Malacostraca > Decapoda > Varunidae > Eriocheir > Eriocheir sinensis. The sequence continues at coordinate 1,268,872 of NC_066551.1, read as the reverse complement.
TAAGAGAAGGAGGAGGAGGAAGGATAAGAAGATGGAATAAGAGAGAAGGAAGGGAGAAGAAAAATGAAAGAACTAAGAAATACAAAGCATGAAGTGTGTGACGAGGAATAGGAGGAAGGAAGGAGAGGAAGATGAAATAAGAGAGAGCAACAGAAGCAGACGAAGGGAGGAAATAGTAAAGAAGAAGGAGAGGAAAGATAGAATGATGAACTAGGAGGAGGGTAGAAGAATAAGTCACAAAAATGAAGGATAGAGAATATAGAAAGGAACAAGTAGAAAGGAGATGAATTAAGAAAGAGGAAGAAGTGGAGAGGAAGAAGAGGGGAGAGATAGAATGATGAAATAGGAGAGTAACAATATACAAGAGAAGGGAAGGATGGAAGGGATGGAGGGTACAGCAATGAACAAGTAGAGGGAAGGGAGAGCAGGAAGATGAAATACGAGAAGGGGAGAGAGAAGTAGAGGAAAGGAGTAAGCAAGTAAGGAGAGCATAACCAGGAGTAAATAGTGGGATAAAATACGAAAGTGAAAGAAAGGGAAGGGACAGAGGAAGTAGGGAAAGGAAGGAAGCAAGAATGGAATGAGTGGATAGGAGGAAGAAGAGGAAGAGAATGAAGAAATAAGGGAAGGGAAGGGACAGAGAAAGTAGGGAAAGGAAGGAAGCAAGAATATAAGGAGTGGATAAAAGGAAGAAGAGGAAGAGAATGAAGAAATAAAGAGAAGGAAAGAACGGAAGAAGTAGTGAAGAATACAAGGATAAAGTGTATAGGTATCGATAAATACATATATAAATAGATAAATAAATAGGCAGATAGATTAACCCTTTTCTCACATATTCCAACATCAAAAGAAGTTAAATTTAGCAAGCATCACTATCCCTCTCTCTCTCTCTCTCTCTCTCTCTCTCTCTCTCTGGCAACAAGGTCACGAGTATAAATTTGAATAAAGTGAGTAAGGAGCGCATGCCAGCCTTGAGGCGAATTATACTCAACATGAATGAAAGAGAGAGAGAGAGAGAACGCGAGTCGGGTGAAAGAAAGAGAGAAAGCATGAATGAGAGAGAGAGAGAGAGAGAGAGAGAGAGAGAGAGAGAGAGAGAGAGAGAGAGAGAGAGAGAGAGAGAGAGATGAAAAGAAGGGAGGATAGGAGGGGAGGAGAGGGAGAAGGAGGGAGACAAACTCATATTTTCCTCCTCATATCCTCCTCCTGTTGTTGCTCCTCCTCCTCCTCCTCCTCCTCTATGTCATCCAATCCCATGCTTTGTCAGTTGTTATTCTTGCTTGTTCTCTCTCTCTCTCTCTCTCTCTCTCTCTGACACCCAACCCTAACCCATGATATTCAACTTTTTACGCAAAATAGCTTTTTTTTCTTTCTCTCTCTCTCTCTCTCTCTCTCTCTCCTATCTATTTCTCCTCATAGCGTACTCTCTCCCCTTAATCCTATCAGCTCATCCACGCCTCACTCCCTCCCTTATTTCCCTCCCTTCCTCCCTCTCCCTCCCCCTCTCTCTCTTTCCCTCTCTCTCTCTCTCCAAACATTCACACGTAAACAAAGGAAATGATGGGAGGTAAAAAAAAACAAAAAAGTGGAAATGCTCAACACAATAGCAATATGACAGACTCCTCCTCATCTTCTTATTCTTCCTCCTCCTCCCTCTTCCTCCTCCTTCTTCTCCTCCTCCTCTTCACCACACTAGACATCAATATTTCGATCCCCAACGCTCTTTAGGAACAGACAGAATCGTACGTACCTGTTCGAGAGAGAGAGAGAGAGAGAGAGAGAGAGAGAGAGAGAGAGAGAGAGAGAGAGAGAGAGAGGGGGGGTGCGTGGTGACAGGTTATATACAAGTACTTAACACACAAAATAAAATAAATGTGAAAATAGTAATATATGAATACTTATACCTCTAATAATAAGAAGAACAAGAACAAGAACAAGGAGAAGAAGACGATGAAGAAGAAGAAGAAGAAGAAGAAGAAGAAGAAGACGATGAAGAAGACGATGAAAAAGAAGACGAAGAAGTAGAACAAGGAGAAGAAGAAGACGAAGAAAAAGAAGACGAAGAAGAAGAAGAACAAGGAGAAGAAGACGATGAAGAAGAAGAAGAAGAAGAAGACTATGAAAAAGAAGACGAAGAAGTAGAAGACGATGAAGAAGAAGACGAAGAAGTAGAAGAACAAGGATAAGAAGAAGAAGAAGACGAAGAAGAAGAAGACGATGAAGAAAAAGACGAAGAAGAAGAAGAAGAAGGAGAAGACGATGAAAAAAAAGACGACGACGACGAAGAAGAACCACAACAACTAGAAAAAGAAAATGATAAAAATAACAAAGAAGATTTAGATGAAAAGACAAGATATATAAGAAAAACAAACAAACCGCTGAAACGAAGATGATATAGACAAAGGGACAGGATGTATAAAAACAGAAACACAACCAGAGATAATAAACAAACAGGAGCCACCGGAAAAGACAAAAAACAAAAACAAAGGAAAACAAAAACACAAATAAATGACCCAATAAAGAAAACGAGAAATAAAAAAAAGAACAGTATTGCCAATTTCACGAAGGCTCCCTAACCGGTTTAATCCTTGCAAAATAAAAAAAGAGAAAATTAATTGCCTTACATTCTGCATGAGAGAGAGAGAGAGAGAGAGAGAGAGAGAGAGAGAGAGAGAGAGAGAGAGAGAGAGAGAGAGAGAGAGAGAGAGAGAGAGAGAGAGAGAGAGAGAGAGAGAGAGATTATATGCTTAGTTTAGGAGTGTCTTGTAAATGCTTCGAGAGAGAGAGAGAGAGAGAGAGAGAGAGAGAGAGAGAGAGAGAGAGAGAGAGAGAGAGAGAGAGAGAGAGAGAGAGAGAGAGAGAGAGAGAGAGAGAGAGAGAGAGAGAGAATGAGATTATATGCTTAGTTTAGGAGTGTCTTGTAAATGCTTCGAGAGAGAGAGAAAGAGAGAGAGAGAGAGAGAGAGAGAGAGAGAGAGAGAGAGAGAGAGAGAGAGAGAGAGAGAGAGAGAGAGAGAGAGAGAGACCCTATACACACAAAATCAAAACCAGAGAAAAAAACAATAAAACGAAACAAATCTCTCTCTCTCTCTCTCTTACAAATGACATCACTTTCACTACTTTCACTATTACCACCTGAGAGAGAGAGAGAGAGAGAGAGAGAGAGAGAGAGAGAGAGAGAGAGAGAGAGAGAGAGAGAGAGAGAGACCAACTAAACCTACCTATAAACTACCTGCCTTGGCCTAATTACCTGCAGTGGGTCCCGGCAGGTGCAAGGCAATATCAAGGTGCAGTAGGAAGGCTCAGGGAGGATGGAGAGGCAGGATAAATCGTAGGGAAATGAGACTGCTTATAATGAGCCCTGGAGGAGGAGGAGGAGGAGGTAGAGGGCAAGAAGGATAAGGAGTAGGAGGAGGAGGGGTTGACAGTGAGGAAGAAGAAGAAGAAAAAGAAGAAGAAAAGGGGCGAAGGAGGAGGAGGAGGAGGAGGAGGAGGAGGTAAAGGAAGGCATGAAGGATAAAGAGGAAGAGGAAGAGGAGGGGTTGACAGTGAAAGTGAAGATATTTTACGTATGAAGAAGAAGAAGAAGAAGAAGATGAAGGGCGAAGGAGGAGGAGGAGGAGGAGGTGACAGGTAAAGTTAAGGTATTAGAGTGAAGAAAAACGACGAGCAAAAGAAGGAGGAGGAGGAGGAGGAGGAGGAAGAGAAGAAGAGAGGGCGGAGGAAGAGGATTTAGAGGGACATAAAGGAGATGAGAAGATGAGCAGAAAAATAAAATAAAAATAATAAAAGGAAAAAAAAATTAACTAAAGATAAGTAGTGTATATAATATCACTAATAACAATAACAAAAATAACAACATTAAAAAGTGGAGCAGTTAAAAATAGGATCAAGTGGACTTATTTAAACACTTACGTGGGATCTTTTTCTTATGGTTGAGAGCGAACTTAAGTTATTATGAAGAAATCCGTAACTGTCACGCACTTGCTAATCGTGTGTGAATGCTATCTCTCTCTCTCTCTCTCTCTCTCTCTCTCTCTTATATTTTATACGCTATCTCATTCTTCTTTTCCTGTTTTCGTTTCCTGCTTCGATATTTTTTCTCTCTTCGCTCACTCTCATTGTTCACATTATTACTCAACTCTCTCTCTCTCTCTCTCTCTCTCTCTCTCTCTCTCTCACACACACACACACACACACACACACACACACACGAATTTCATTAACAGAGCTGCCCACTTCTATCACGGACGGGACACACACATAAGTTAATTGGGAGAGAGAGAGAGAGAGAGAGAGAGAGAGAGAGAGAGAGAGAGAGAGAGAGAGAGAGAGAGAGAGAGAGAGAGAGAGAGGTGGGATGGGTGTGAGTGAGGGTGTCCGCATTGAGATCACTATTTCCTCTCAACTTTTCCCGCCTTTCAACCACACTCACCTATCTATCCCTCCCTTCACCTCACCTCCCTCAACCTCTCTTCCTCCTCCTCATATACACACAAACACACCCTCCCCGGTATAGCCGTTGCGTAAGAATGCATATAAACAAGTCCAAAGCCCGCGAAATCATGGAAGGTAGCTACGAAGTGACCATTGAAATCCCTACTCACTTAACTGTCATTTCCCGTCACCTCACCTCCCTTTACCTCTCCTCCTCTTCCTCAACATCACGTGAACACAAGTCATCCGGTATAGGCGTTGCGTAAGACTGCATACAAGTCACCCAGAAGAAGCCCGCGAGACATGGGAGGCATACAAGCAACTCGGCAGTGACTTTAAATCTGACCTCATGTCCTTCTCCTCCTCCTCCTCCTCCTTCCCATCTCCACGCAAACGCACACACATACTCTCCCCGGTAAAGGTGTAGGTTAAGAATGCATAAGAGCCGCCCCGAAGCCCGCGAAGACATGGCAGGTACCTCCGCAGTGACCATTTAAATCTGACTTACCTGGGACAACGCTGGTTTGGACGCGATCAACTCCAGCAGGTTTGCGGAGTCCACGGAGGCGGCCACCAGCAGCAGCCCCAGCGCCAGCAGCATTTTTCTGGTCATTGCGCTCCGGTAATTTTGCCCTGGGACACACACGGATCTTTTAGCTCGCAAATTGATGCCTCCACTTCAAGATATCATACCACACTGCGCGGCTCGGGAAAACGCGGCTTCTCGTCCACCCCTGCTGGACCTCCCCCTCCTGCCTCCTCCTACCTGGTCCTTTGAATTTCCACACGTCACCATATTTCTAACTTCCTACGCCATTAATAGACAAAATACCAACTGTCACTGCTTGTATAGGGAATAGTGGAGGTTTTGTGGTGATGTTTAGTGACCTGGGGATTCGTATAGCGTCAAAATCACGTAGTTTGATAGATTGGTTGGTCTCTTTAGCTGCGACCGTCATCGTGACCTCACCAACCGTCAGCCAATGGTTAAAGAGGAAGGAGTCCAGTGGTGTTGACGTCATAGGAGAGAACCTGAGCTATCGAGGGAGGGACTTGTGTATATATCTGACCGGTTGACGTGTATGGCAAAGCGGATAGCGTTTTATATATAGCGTAAAGGGTGATGAAAGAGCGTGTATTAGAGGTGGGTGGGAGGGCAAACGATTATAATTATGTCCTTCACCATTCCTTTTCCTCATCAGCCTCTCCGTTTTATATGTGGAGGAAGAAACTATAATGGGAGGCTATATATCATAAAATGGTTGAAGGATAGCAAGGCATATAACGTAATGCGTACTGCAACAGCGTATTAGTGGGTGAGAGGGCACTCGACTATATGGGACATTCTTAAATATTTCAAAGCACAAACATAATTTTGACTTTGTTTTTGTAGGAGTTTTGGGCCTTTCCAGCGGTACTTTTATGACTCTAGTGGTAGTTTGACCTTTCTTCAGTATCATGAACCGCAAAAATCTCTCGATAGAACCGATTGATCTTCTTTTTGACCTTTGGAAAGAGTTGATGTGAGAGGTGGAGCCGTTAGGAGATGGATGGAGTCACCTGCCCTTGTTAGTCACTATTATTTAATCTCCTAACATTTCTGCCTCTCACAGCTTATAAATAGGTACGCCAGTTTAAACATCTTCCTACAGACTTGTACTGATTCAAACTAACATATGCTGAACTAACTTTTCCTCCCACAAACACACGTACACACACACACACGAAAAAAAAAAAAAAAAAAAAAAATTTTTTTTACTTCAGTTTGCGCTATAAGTATTAGTAAAGAGCAACTATCGTAATCTACTAAAATTGTATGTAGTACCTATATAACCGCTTCCCCCCTCTCTCTCTCTCTCTCTCTCTCTCTCTCTCTCTTGGTCACTTCCATAGTTATAAGTATTAGTAAAAGGCAACTATCGTAACCTACAAGAATTACACGTATGCATATAACCCCCCTCTCTCTCTCTCTCTCTCTCTCTCTCTGTCGGTCACTTCCAAATACACGTGGCCTTATTTAACAAGTGTTCTGGCCCCCATTAATCTAAGGCAGCCCCTAACCCTTTTAAACCTCCTCGAGCAGCCTTTTTCTTGATCTCACCTTGTAACTTTAGCAGCCAAGTCCTTCTATTCGCCTTTATGGGAGGTTTTATATGACAAAGGAGGCAGAATATGAGTAAGAAACAATAAAGAGAGAGAGAGAGAGAGAGAGAGAGAGAGAGAGAGAGAGAGAGAGAGAGAGAGAGAGAGAGAGAGGCACGAAAAGATGGGTGAAGAGTGGGAGGAGAGAATGGAGGAATAGGGAAGGGAGGAATAAGGAAGGGAGAAGGAGGGAGACAAACGCATGTATTTTCCTCCTCATATCCTCCTCTGTTGTTGCTCCTCTTCCATCTCCTTTTCCTCCTCCTCCTCCATATCATCCAATCCCATGCTTTGTCAATTGTTATGTTTAGTTGGTGAAGTGCTTGATACTCCACTGATGAAAAGTTCCAGATGATTAATGAGATATGCTTCCAGTCTTTCTTTCTCAGGAATTAGGGAAAAGACAAAAGTTGAAGACATTCTAGTAATAATCAAGAACAAGCAATTAACTTGGGCAGGCAATATCACGCATGGATGACAGATGAAGAATTGAAGTACTAGCATAATAGCAACCCATAAACTGTGTAAATCAGGGCAGACAGAACCAGGTGAGTGCAGTAGATATTAGATTTGCCAGATCAGGATGGAATGGATTAACCCGGTAGCAGTGACGGGCCAAATTTGTGCCATGATGTAAACCCCCCAAAAGAGATGAAACATAATCTGATCACAAATGCTTTGACATATATTATGAAATGGTTTGTGTGAGGGGTGATTTTTTTCTCATTTTCTCGCTTAGAGGGACCATTAAGAAACATGATCCCTAGTTAAAATCACACAAAGAACCAAGTGGAGAGATGAAGTTAGTGAATTTGTTGGAGCAAGATGTAGTGAAGTAGACTAAGACCAGAAAGGGGGATTGAGAAAGTTGAGAAGGGGCTCCATATCCCACAGTGGACAAGTAAAGTAACCTCTCTGTTGGCTATTCTTTACTTCTTGCTTTTGTGGGAGTGGCGAGTAGCGGGCTTTTTAATTTTTTGTACTCTTTTTGTTGCCCTTGAGCCGCATCCATTGATTAAAAAAAAAAAAATAATAAATAAATAAAAAAAAAGTAAAAATAAAAAAAGACTAGACGATGATAATGAAGATTGTGATGATGTCTTTCGGGTATCCAGAGGGACGTCTCCACAACCCCTTACATACCTTTTTCTTAACCTTAGTGATGAAAGAAAAACGACAGATGGATATTCGTTCAATTTATTCTACAAAAGAGAAGATTGACGATGATAATGAAGATTGTGATGATGTCTTTCAGGTATCCAGAGGGACGTCTCCACAACCCCAAACATGCCTTTTTCTTAACCTTAGTGATGAAAGAAAAACGATAGATGGATATTCGTTCAATTTATTCTACAAAAGAGAAGATTGACGACTACAGTATGAGACAATACTTTACAACACACTATTTGTACCAGTAACGAAGGTGTAAACACTTGCACCGCACCGCCCAACCAACCAACCAAGCCGCCACGCCTACCACAATAAATTAATAGAAAGACGTTTGTTTCGCCGCGAGCCTAATGGAAAACACAGCATGAGGCTTAATTTTGGGGGTATAATTTTTAGTCAGTGTTTCATGCCAATAATAAAAATCTGACTTACGTTTCTTATCAATTAAAATAGATCATAAATAAATACATGCCAATAATAATGATAATAACAATAGGTAATAAGAATAAGAATCACAGACAAAGGTTTACGAAGAAGAATTTTCCCATTGAGCCTTTCTGTTATTATTGCTTTCTTTTTCTTTCCCAGTTGCTGAAGTCCAACGCTTTTAGTGGTGGCTAAGTATACACACACACACACACACACACACACACACACACACACACACACACACACACACACACACACACACACACACACACACACACACACATTGCTTCATCTCGCCTGTCAAACACGAATGGTTACTTCACTTCCGTGGCGACAAGTCAAGTCAACAACACGATCAGGAAGCGACAGACCAACTTGCCTTCGGTTACTCAGACTAAGGATATTTGGCAACAGTCTGACCCTTTAGATTTTATACACACATCTTCCTCTCTCTCTCTCGCTCACTCTCTCCATGGGAAACTGTTTAGATGGTTCAAAATAGTTAATTAACAAAATGTGGATGACTCTAAATTGTTGTAATCAGTGATACATCGTGAATGAGAAGTAATGGCGCTAAACTTAAGCGTAGACGACTAAATTCTTCTTCACCGACATCGTTGTACGGGAATGGAATGAGCTCCCATCTTTGGTAGCTCAATGCAACACAATTGATTAACTTATAAAACAAACTTCCCCCACCTTGATATTCACTGAGATGGTCAAACAACATACTGATGGGTGTTTTGTGTCATTTGGTTTAAGTTTAACCCGGTAGCTGCAGGGATCATGTTTCTTAAAGGCCCCTTTAAGTGAGAAAAATGAGAAAAAATCATCACTCACGCAAACCCTTTCATAATATATATCAACGCATTTGTGATCAGTTTATGCATCATCTATTTTTGGGGTTTATATCATGGCAAAAATTTGGCCCGTTGCTGCTACCAGGTTAAGGATAAACAACCTCGTCTTGACAAGAGTATCAGCGTGAAATGAAAATCTGTATAAATTTCTCTCATTTTCTGGATTAATATGAACTAAATTTATTCTGCAGCTTCTTTGGTACAGTTTTCAAGATTTTAAGCCTTTGCAGTGAAGAAAAATGTAGTGATAAATATGTGGTGAGTCCCTTTCTGTTATATGCCAAAAAATTTACACTAATGAGACAAGCAGATGAAATTTGTGCCCTTGAAATGTAGTGAGTTTCCAATGCATGAAGGAAAAAGCAAAGTGTTCACCAGACCATGATTAAACCTGCAGCACCTCGCACCACACTCGCTGACACCCAGGGTCGTATTAAAAGACATTTCGTGGACCAAGAACACATATTTGACAAGGCTTTCGTAGGAGTTGTGGGCATTTCCAGGGGTAGTTTTATGACTCTGCAGTGGTAGTGTGACCCTTCCTCTGTACCATGAACCTGAAGAAACACTCATTAGAACCCGACTGACCCCCTCTTTGACTTTTAGAAATATTTGACGTGAGGAGCGAAAGTGTCTTGTAATATCGACCCCAGAAGCCATCACCAGACACACCACCAACTCTTCGCCTCAGCCTCCAACACACACACACACACACACACACACACATTAACTCACATCACATACACACACACTAACAGTTCACAGTGTTCAAACAAGTACCAGAAAGTTGCAAAACAAGGCTGAAGGTGTTGAGCAGCATAATGCAAAGTTGAAATCGAAGCACAGTCACCAAGACAACGCCACTCTTGCAGCGGGAGTAACGAGACGTGTATGCGCGTCGTCAGAAGTGGTTAATGCGGCAAAAGATTCATTACCATTCGTACAGTCAAACCATTTCAATTAGTCCGTTTGGGCGTTCGATTCCTCGGGTCCTTTCCTCCCCACTGCTCTGCCACACGGTCCCAACACCTATTTTTCCCTCTCATATGTTATCTATAGGTAGTATATGAGAGGAAGGGACAGGTGTTGGGACTGTGTGGCAGAGTAGAGGGAAGGAAAGGACCCGCGGAATTGAACGCCCCAACGGACTATTTGAAATGGTCGGACTATAAGCAACAACCCGCGTTGCCTCAAGGATTCCCTAAGAAGTGGAGAGGGTTGACAAGTACATTCAGTATATAACCAGGACATACTCTGATGCAGATTATAGTGAATAATTACAATGAAAACACTTCACACTGCAGGTGAGGAGATACCTTCAAGGGAGCGTCAAGGGCCACTCATTACAAGAACCATATAAAAAATATAAAATCCCGGAGGATACACTCCAAGCTTGTGGAGGTAATAAATGAGAAGGTTCAGGCTTTGCACCCGACACTAGCACACGATTAGCACCAAGAGACTGTCTGCACCAAGCGTGTTGGGGACAAGCACACCCCTAGCCCGAACGCTGCCACTGCCGGCGGGGGAAGGAGAGGTGGGAATAGGGAGGAGGTGGTGCTGGAGGCAGGAACAAAACAGGAATGATGAGAGTACGGGAAAATTGATGGATAAGTAGCTGAATGCATATAATGGGGCACTTCTAATGAGGAAATAACTTGAGAATATACAAGTGAAAAAAAAAATCCAATAAAGGAAAATCATTGTGGAAATGTTCAGCTGGACAGGTGGCAGCGCAGGCTTGAGGGGAGTGCTTATGACAAACACAGCATTACAAAGGTTCAGTGAGGGGAAGGCAGCAACACCTGCCCTCACCCTAATGGCAGAAGATGGTGTGATGACGAGCAACCATCTTTACAATCCTGAAACTCTGGCAGCTGATTGGAGACAAAAAGTTGTATAGATGTATGTATACTGTTTTAGAAACATTGTTTGAAGCAATGTCACATGCAAGAAACTGAAGAAACCTTTCCCAGTATTACAATAATGCAATGCGTGTATAAAAAGTATTTCCACACGTACACAAAAATGAGTCATACTACAGCACTGAGGGACTCTTGCGACCTCCTCTCTTCCTCCTAGCAATGATAACTTGGCAAATGAATTAAAAAATGCAAATTCTTCTCAGTCTGTAGTGTGAGATTTGGTCCTGCAACCCTCCACAGTGCACAACACGCCACCCTATCTATGTACAGTGCTCGGGACACCGGCCGCTGCAGCAACAACAACACGACACAGAAGCAAATGCTTAGGTGCGGGTTCTCAGTGCGGCCGCTGCCTGACACCTGTCCACTGCCTCAGGTGTGTGGCCGAGGGGACAAGTGGCCAACATTCAGTCATTTTTCTGTCCTATGATCATCGTAGTCCCTGAGGAGTCTAGTCACTCAGGTCAGAGCAGGTCAGCCACAACTGAGAACACTCGCACCAGACTGCTTGGACACAGCATAGACAGCATGGGAAGCCACGTCCCCGAGAGGGTGTGTCGGGCAGCCCCGGACCTAACGTACCTAAAGAAGCTATGGTTAACTAGAATTGAGAATCACATGTAAAAAAAACTAACGCTAGAATCTCACTCATCATGCACAAGCTGCAGACCAGAGCACCAGAGGCAGGACGCACCCTAACCAGGCAGACCTTCACTTGGAAACACAGGAATTTGGGGTTGACGTCTTTGGCTTCACGGAGAAAACACGTATCACAAAAAAATAAAAAACTTTCCCGGCATTACATTAGCAATCTTATAAACCCTCTGACTGATAACCACAATACCATGGACATAAGCTGAATTGGAGAGTCTATTACTACATATTTTGGTTAATTACTGAACATATCAATTGGAGTTAGCCAGAGGGGGGAAAAAAGTTATATTCTTCACGAGGTTTTCAAGTGGTGTCTGGGCCTGGGTGGACTGGCTGCCTTAAACTCGATTTGCAACTGGAATGAACAGAAATTAAGAACTGCTGGGTAGAGTACAGAGCGTCACGGGCAGGGCTGGCTAAGGGTGGTAAGGTAGAGACCAGCGTTCCCATATGTAAAACAGCGATTCGTAAGCAAGACGATTTATTCTTTCCACTCGTCTCGAACATGTGAAATTTACGTCACAAGATGAACTGCGTACCAACATTTGTGGGGTGTAATAGCCGTTAGGCAGAAAAATTATATGTCCAATGCAGTGTTCTGAGTACGATGATTCCTAAGCGAGACGGTTGAACCTCATTGATGTTGATTTATTCCTTCCGCTCGTATCAAACACATTAATTTCAGACGGTAAAAGAGATTGAATGCCGTCACTTGTGGGATGTAATAGCTTTTAAAAGGAAGAAAAAACGATATAGCTAATGTTCTGCCGTCACTTGTGGGATGTAATAGCTTTTAAAATGAAGAAAGAACGATATAGCTAATGTTCTGCCGTCACTTGTGGGATGTAATAGCTTTTAAAAGGAAGAAAGAAAGATATAGCTAATGTTCTGCTGTCACTTGTGGGATGTAATAGCTTTTAAAAGGAAGAAAAAACGCTATACAGCTAATGTTCTGATAATTTTGAAACGCTGGTGCCATCATTTGTGTTAGGTAATGGCTCGGAAAAAACGATTAAACTAATGTTCCGAGTACGATGATATGGGAACGCTGGTAGAGACACATACTCGTAGCCACCCAGCCGGCCGTCCCCCTCAACCAGTTCCTCCTATGTGGGCGCAGGCGTGACGTGACATGCGCCTGCAGCTTCAGTCATCACTAAAGTATGGAGGGCTTGTATTGCTAATTGTTCCTTGCATCCAATAAATAATTCAAATAGTACAAAAATAAACACATATCACAAGTCATAGTGGCAATAAACTCTCGCATCATCTCGTGCGGCCCATGGTGTGAAGGGCTGGTGTGTGAGGTTCCAAGGGCTGACAGGACTCCACCATGCCACTATCGGACACCTCCTCCACCCCGATGTTCCCTTCCACCTGTGTTCTTGTTGCATCTGAAGTCTCTCGGCGCTGGCACCATGGACCCCAACCAACACGATGATCCAGAATGAGCAGCGTCAAGTTTGTGCCTCAAAGGTTTTCATGAGAGACTCTGATTTTCATGAGTGCAGTGATTTGAGTTCATGAGATTTACGCACTTTTGGCATGTAAATATAAGTTCTTCCATCTCTCAGCTTCAAGTTCACGTTGGTTAGTTTACTTCACTGGTGAGGGAATGGAGCAAGTTGATAAAGACGTGTGATGTCGATGGTCAGTTCAGAGCAACCCAACACATGCCGCACGATCCGCCTCATCTCTGCAGAATCGCAATCACCACCAAAATAAAACCAAATATCCTCAGAAACAATGAAACGAGGGGATAAAGTTCACATAGTATTTTCCTCTCTATCTCTCTGTCTTGGGGTGATGCAACAAGACGAAACAACTGAGAACTAGTGAGGTTTCTTGTTGGCAGATGATAGCATCTTTGGAGGCGACAGGTTTTCCTCCTCTGAAGAATCCAGGTCGTCCGAGAGAGAGGAGGTATCGTTGGAGAAGCTGCTAACAGAGGAGGCAGGAGAGGGGCAGGAGTAGTTGCTTGAGGGGGAATGGTTGCCGAGGCCGCTGTCCGCCTCTGCTGTGGTTGATGAGGGGTTGGGTTCCGTTCGGGTCCGGGGCATTGCCAGGAAAACGGTGTCTTCCGCCTCCATCTCGGTTTGGCCTGATGAAACGTTCATGTTGATGTCCCTCAGCTGGGTGGTCACGGACATGATGCCTTGTGACCCTGGCACCACAACCTGAAGAGAGGAAATGATCAGTGCATGTCCCTCATCCCTGACTCCTTCATACACATAGATATTTGCCATGCCCTTTAAAATTCAGACTTACAAACAGAAACTTAGGTTAGGTTTGGTAATGCTCTTATAATGCAGATACACACACAGCAACTTAGGTTAGGTTAGGTTACATAATGCGCTTTACAAGTTACACACATTCAGAAACTTAGGTTAGGTTAGGTTAGGTATCGCTCTTTATAACTGAGATTTTATTATTCACAAGCTTATGCAATGATTTGAACCATGAAATGAGAAAATGAAGACTTTTCCCAGTATGGTTCCTGCCTCACAATCATACACTATACACAATGAACATGCCAAAAATAAGCCTTCCCCAACAACTTGATCAAACTGCTTTCTGTCTCACCTCATACAGCTGCGCGCCCGACCGGATGTTCTCCAGGATGTGTCTGTTCTCCGGGTTGGATAGCACGGAGAGCACAAAGTTCTTAGTCTGTCTCTGCAGGTCTTCAATCTCCCGCTGCAGGTCGTGGTTCTTCCTGAGGAGCTCTGCCGTCTTCATGGTCACACCCAGGAGCCCAGACTGCCGGAGAGCCTGAAGGAGAGGAGGAAGAAGGATAAGTATGGGCGGAGAAGAAGGGTTAAGTCATATAGCATCACCCTCATAAATAAACTATCCAATTAATTTTTCTACACTTCGGAAATTAAAAACACTCATCACCTAAGCCAGTTTGTGATATAGACAGAAAATTTAAGAATTTCAGAGCACTCGCATCCAAAAATGAGCTATATCGAAATGTCCATAACAGATTGAAGAATTGATCTAGCCAGAAAAATATGGAAAACACACACAAAAAAATAATAAAAACTATTTCAATTCAAAGTAATAGATTCTCAAAATAAAGGTCCCTTAACTACCTCAATCTAAACTCTAAGCTGTGAATAGGTAAATACGAAGGGAAGGTCCCGTAGAGTTTAACAAAGAAAAAATAAAGAAAAAGAGAGAACAAGCACAAACACTGCGTACCTCCGCCGTCCTCAAAAACCGCTTCCTTCTGGAGATGTAGGACTCTTTGATTTTACATTCTCCTTTACTGTCGCTGTCGCTGTCGCTGTTGGGGGTGGCGGGACTCCTCTGCAGCCGCGTCCTCTTCGCCGCCTCCTCCGGGTCGGCGGGGGAGGGCGAGCGCGCGTCCCCGACCTTGATCTTCTTATTTGAGGGGAGGTCGGCGGGACTGACGGGCCGCGGTGAGCTATCCTGCGTGATTTCTGAAAGTCTTCTCTTGAACTCATGGCCGCAGCTTGAGGAGACCGCGGGTTCCTGGGGAAGAAGAAATGGAGTGGTTAATATGCGTTTTCTATTACATGTACATCAATGGAAACAGTTCAAGTGCATACGAAGAAAGAAAAAGAAAGAAAACACAAGAAATAGAAGAAGAAAAGCATAAAAGAGGAAGAAAACCATAAGAAATCCAACAAGAAAGTCGACTATACGAAAGAAGGAAAACATGATAGACGAGAAGAAACCAAAGGGAAAAAAATATATATAAATGGTTAAATTTTGGTTATATTAGATCTAGGTTGTTAAGATATTTTAGGCTAGAATTAGGTTAAGTAAGGTTAGATTTAGGTTAGGTTTGGTTCTGTTAGATTTAAGTTAAGTTAGATTAGGTTAACTTAGGTAAGATTAGATTTAGGTTATGTTAGCTTAGGTTAGGCTAGATTTAGGTTAAGTTAGGTAAGGTTAGAGTTCGGTTATGTTAGATTAGGTCAGGCTAGATTTAGGTTAAGTTAGGTAAGGTTAGAGTTAGGTTATGTTAGATTAGGTCAGGCTAGATTTAGGTTAAGTTAGGTAAAGTTAGATTTGGGTTAAGTTACGTGCCCTGAATCTCTTATCTCTCGGTTCGTGGGTGACTCAGGTGCTCCATATAGAGGTGTGATGATTAACGAGGAAGAGTTTTTATCTTTTTCCATACTGATAACATTTAGATACTACCGCTTTCCTTATATAACGATTCTATTTTTGCTGTACGAATTCTGATTTATAGTTTTCCTTTCCTTATCATTTTTCCTTGTGCTAATTTTGGTTTCTTTTTGATAAGGGGAATATATATACCTCCTCTACGTAAATTATTTCACGATAGGACAAAAACGTACAACTTTTCTTCTTAATCTTTCATCTTTAATTCAAAACAAACTCGAAAGTCTTCAAGTACACCACAATAATATTTCTCCTGTTTTCTTTGTCATGTTCCTCTTTTGTTCAATGTTTTCTTTCTCCTTCCCACTACAAAAGGAAAATAACATCCACCTTATACACAAAAGAAGTTAACAAAAGGAGGATGGACCAACATTTACCTCTATTTTCCTCGTCTTCTTACTACATAAGGAAAGAATCATCCACTTTCTATACACAAAAAAGGACAGGAGGAGGGCAAACAACATTATTAATCTGTTTTCCCCGTTGTGCTCCTCTCTGTCTATTCTTTCCTTACTAAATAATAAGGAAAAAAACATTCACATATTTCACACAGTACCGAACTTCACACAACAACGCCAAACGACATTTTTTTCATCAGTTTCCCTCGTCGTTGTGCGCCTCGCTTCGGTGATAAACAACAAATTTACATCATCTATTCTTCTCGCGTCCGCTGGCAGCCACGCGGAAAGCATTGTCATATACAGTGTTCTCCCTTCGCCCGTGAAAGACCGCCGCTTCATCATTGCTATAGAGATCTCACTATACCTCGTTTCTCTCTCCGGTCGTGGGTGGGTTTGAGGCGGCACGTTGCTCCTCGGCCCATTTAGAAGACTTCATTCAATTAGCATTCATTCAGGGTATAAACAGGCCATCTAATGCTTCGCGGTTAATGATCTGAAGACTTTTACATTCATTCAGCCTCCTCCTCCACCGACAGAGAGTAAATAAGAGGTCATTCACTGCTTCGTGGATAATTATAATCAAAACTTGCATCCATTTAGTCGCTGTCGCCCTCAAAGAGTAATATAAAAGGTCATTCAATACTTCGGGGATACTTAAAATCAAAACTGACATCCATTCTGCCGCTTTCGCCCTCAGAGAATAAGTAAAGGGCCAGTCTATGATTTGTGGTTAATTATAATCAAAATTTACATCCATTCTGCCGCCGCCTTCGCTGTCAAAGGGAACTAAAGAGGTCATTGGTTCGTTGATAATATATATAATTAACACGACTTACGTAATTCGCCTCTGGAATGAGAGAAAGAGAGGTTTGAAGGGGCAAAGGGCAAGGTTCAGTTCGGAAAATCGTACATACTCGTATATAGTTTATTTTTATACAATGTTTTACCCCGCGGCTCGTGTTCGTTATTTATATCTGTGGTGCTTTTTTTTTTTTCTTTCGCTCTCTGAATTAAAACTTGCATAACTACCTTTGAAATAAGAGAGGTTTGAGAGACAAGATTTAGTTCGGAAAATGGCTTATGGTTTATTTTCCTTTCTCTTTTCTGTCTTTCTATCCTCTCCCTGTATTCAATTTCGTTCATTTTTATTCAGTATTATTTCGGATTTAGTTTACTCTCTCTCTCTCTCTCTCTCTCTCTCTCTCTCTCTCTCTCTCTCTCTCTCTCTCTCTGTTAAAAGCTGACGCCTTGCATTCACTTATTTTATTTTACTCAGGTCAGTATTAATTCAGATTTATTTTGTATTCCCTCTCTCTTCCCTTCCTGTCCTCCTGTTACAAGCTGACGCCCTTTATGGCTACGCTTTTTATTTATTTATTTTTTACAGGCAAGCAAGAACTCATGTTTATTTTACGTGTATATTTCCCTTCTCTTCGGTGTCATCTTTTCTCCTTTCGCTCCCTTCTCTTCCTTCTTCCATTCAATTACCAGTTAACTTTTTTCTCTCAAAGGCCAGTAATACCTTTAACTCCTTCCACCTCCTCTTTCCTTTCTCTCTCTCCACCTCTTCCTTTTCCTTCCCTTCTCTCCTTTGCTTCACCTCTTCCTCCTACTTTCCTTCTTTCCCTTTTCCCTTTCTTTTCTTCTTCCTTCTGTTCCATTATTTCCGTTTCCTCCTTCCTTCTACTTCTCCCTTCCCCTCTCCTTCTCTACTTTCTCTCCTTTCCTTTCCCCTCTTCTCTCCTTTCCCTCCCTCTACCTCTTCCTTCTGTCACTCCACTCCTTAACTTCTCTCCCTTCCCTTCTTCCCTCTTCTCCCTCTTACCCATTCCCTCCCTCCCTCTCCCTCCACCTCTTCCTTCTGTCACTCATCCTCCACTCAATCAATGATGTTTGACTGCCCTGATTGTGTTGCGGTTTCAGCCTTCCATTCAAACCCGTGACTCCCACTCCTCTCTCTCTCTCCTCCCACGAAGTCTATATATGGACAACCCAGTATAATACGCGTTCTATTTCTGTACTGCGGCTTTCCTTTGCCATCCCCCTCTACCTTACCCTCCCTTCACTTCTCTCTCTCTCTCTCTCTCTTTGGTCCTTCTCCCTTCCTTTCCTTCCCTTTCTTTCTTCGTCCCATTCTATCTCCATCCCCCATTTCTCTTTTCCCTTCCTACCTCCACTTCTTCCTTTCCTTTCCCTTTTCTCCTTTCCCTTCCTTCCTTTCCTTTCCTTCTCTCTATTCCCAGTCTCTGTTCTCTCCCCCCTTTCCTTCCCTTCTTTCCCTTACCTCGTTATCTCAATCCCCAATTACTATGTTCTCTCCTTCTCTCTCCCCTTCTTCCCTTCCTTCCTTAACCCCATTATCCTCTCCCTTCTCCCTTCCCTATCTTCCTCTACCCTTTAATCTCTATCCCAAGTCACTATGTCCTCTCCCTCTCCCTCTCCCTCTCGATGCGGTGAAAAACAAGGATAACACAGCTTCGAGGACCAGTGGAACCGCCTCTCAGTCTCTTCCCTTTAGGATCACGTGTGTATTTTTGCTCCGTTCCCCTCCATGGCTGTGCTGGGGCCGAGGGGAGGGATTAAGACGATGGGGCCGGGTGTTGACGGAGGAGGAGGGGGTGAAGGAGGAGATAGAGAAAGGAGGAGGAGGAATAGGTGGTGACGAAGGAGATGGAGGGGGAGGAGGAGGAAGAGATGGAGGAGGAGGAGGAGGTGAAGGAGGAGATGGAGGAAGGAGGAAAGGAGATTGAATGGACGGTAAGAGGGAGGTGGGAGGGACAATTCGATAAGGTTCTCTCTCTCTCTCTCTCTCTCTCTCTCTCTCTCTCTCTCTCTCTGTTAACATGGAGGCATCGATTTTTTTTTTTTTTTGAGGGGGAGGGAAGGAGTAAATTGGCGACACGTGGAGGAACGAACACACACACACACACACACACACACACACACACACACACAGGTAGGGCAGATGAAATACTCCTATTCCACGCATCGATTCTCTCTCTCTCTCTCTCTCTCTCTCTCTCTCTCTCTCTCTCTCTCTCTCTCTCTCTCTCTCTCGAAGGCGCGCAGGTGAACTCTCCACATTGCACCTCCTCTTCCACCACCACCACCACCACCACGGGAAATCAATGCGGGGTGTTGCATGTCTCCTCCACCCTTCCATTCCACCCTGCTGCTCTTCATCCACTCTGACCCGCATGCAATCCACTCTCCTTGATAGACCACTGGTGTTCTGTTTCCTGTTATGTATTCACTCTTTTCATTCTTCTAATCCACCTTTAAACTCTGTCGTTCATTTTCGTTTGTCACCCATCTATTTGGTTGTCTATCCGTCTCTCCTTGTCATTCACTCAATCTGTTATTCATCTATTCAGGCATTCTTGTAATCTACCTTTCAATTATGCAATCATCCAATTATGTGTCATCCATTATGCTATGTTATGAACCTCGCAAAAACTCGTCAGTCATCCACTTGTTTTCTTTTTAATATTTATTCATTCTGTCATTCATCCTTCAGTAAACCTTATGAACGTGCTATTTAACTTCATATATAAACCTCATAAACGTTCACTTTCACTTCATTAAAAAAACTAATCGTCCTCTCAATGTTAATATTTCCACCTTCATACGAGCTCATATTATCACTAATTCGCTCACTCTCACTCCACTCGCCTTCACATCAAGCAGCTTTTTACCTACGCTACTTTCTCTCGATGTTAATATTTCCACCTTCATACGAGTTCATATTGTTGCTAATTGTCTCACTCTCTCTCTTTCTCCGCTCACTTTAACATCAAGCAGCTTTATACCCACGCTACTTTCTCTCAATGTTAATATTTCCACCTTCATCCTACGAGTTCATACCGTTACTAACTCTCTCACTCTCTCTCTCTCCGCTCACCGTCACATCAAACAGCTTTTACCCACGCTTCCTTCCGCTTCCTCGACTATCAAACAATTAATGCATATCGCTCTCCACGCACTCGCTAATATTATAGTCTCGAATATTGTTGTCAAGTGCTCCAACATTTGCACGCCTCGCTCTCATGTTGGCCTGAATCCCTTCCTCGTCACTTCCTCCTCTTTATATATGCCCCCACGTCATGCCGCGGGGGTGGGTGAGTTAGGTAACGCTGCCTCGGTGATTAATGTTCGGGACCGGTTTTTCACTCTGCTAGAACGAGCGGCAGTAAAGATAAATGATCCACGACACGTTAGGTTTTCATGATTTCGTTGCCAGTGCGTAGACTTTTTTTTTACAACACGCATAAGATATACTTAGGAATGTTGTTATGTCAAGAGGATGGATGGTAAGGAAAGAGCTTAGGATGATAATGATAATGATCTCGAGCACAGATAATGATAAAACACGATACATTATTATGAGTGCTAAGAGGAAAAGGTACGAGAAAATCAAGTAAAAGATAGAGGAAGCAAGGATGATGATGAAGACACTAGAGAAAGAGAGAAGATAATTAATAGAGAAGACGATACAGAATGAGTATTGCTAAAAACAGAAAGAAAGAAGGATATTGAAGAAAGAAAAAGCTAAAGACGAAAGTGAAAACAGCGGTTATAGTAATGAAAAAAAAAGCGAAAAAAGCGGTTAAAAAAGACTGAAAAAAAGCGAAGATAGAAATTATATGGTGCAGAAGAAAGAAGAATGCTCAAGAAGAAAGCAAAAGCGTTATAGTACACGACAGATAGACTAACATTCGCAACAGACAAATGGCATTATACCGTCTCTTTCAACCCGGCTCCCAAACCAACCCACGGACCAACAGGTATGATATGAGAGAGGAGAGAAACAGAGACTTCCGGGTTGATTCACACTCAGCTCCGACTCCGCTCCCCTTCCCTCCCCGCCGCGCCAGCCACCAAGCATCACACACACACACACACACACACACACGTACACAGCCACCCCTAATACAAGCTACCCCCCTCCTCTTCTCCCTCTTGCTCTCTCCTGTTCCTGGGTTTTCTATCGGTTGTGAATTCGTATAGGCAACAATATTAGTTTTCAGAGATCATGACAGTTCCTCCTAAGATGCTCCTCTTTCATTCTTCTCTCTTCTGTTTGACTTAGAATTAGCATAAGACTTTACCATGGTCGTCTAAGTAAAGTTTTTCACTCATTTCCTCTTCTATATAACTCAGAATTGGCATATCATTTCACCATAGTCGCATCAATAAGACTTTTCTCTCCTCTCTTTTCTATTACAATCCTATTACGATACTATTATTCAATTACAACTAGTGCATTCCTATTAGCATAACGCTGTACTGTCTATCACTGTACTGTATAACAAGCTGCTGTGTTAATGTCGGGGTTGTATTATGTTGTAACGTGTAACACCAAATCTAGTGTCATAATGTTCTCCAAGTTGAGGTCCTCTGTGTGTGTGTGTGTGTGTCTGTGGGAGCGTTGCACCAGAGGGAGGGAAGTGACTGCTGGTCCTCCTCGTTGCCATGTACCGCTTTCCTCATACCTCGGGCGTCTGTCTCCCTCCCTCCCTCTTTGTTTTCCTCCTCCCTTCCCTGGTCCTCCTCTTCTCGTCACCATCAGAGCCCGTATGCGTGGCCTCCAACGTACCTTCCCTTCTTTCCTTCACTTCCCGTTCGATTTGTTCTCTCTTTTTTTCCTCCTCCTCTTCTTCCTTTCCCTTGTCACCATCAAAGCCTCTCTTCTTCCTTCACTCCCTTCTTCCTTTCCTTCATCTCCCGTTCGATTCGTTCTCTCTATTTCCTCATCCTCGTCCTCCTCTTCCTCCTCACCCTACAATCTATATTTCGCTCAGTAACGCAAAAAAACTATATACTACTTTCTCCTTTCGTTCTCTATGACTTACTTCTTCCACTCCAACGTTTAAGTTTACCCACGTGACTTAACATACATTATCAGTACCCACCCACACCCTCAGCGGACGATAAGTGCCATCCTTATCCACCCTAATCATCAAGTGGTCTGTCTATCTATGCCACACTCGACGCTTTTAGTCTATAGCAAACATAAGTAAACAAACGAACGAATCCCGGGCAGATACCTCAGAAAAAGTCATGTGCCAGCTCCGTTGTCCCCTAATAAATAAATAAACGCCTCTGACAATTATTTCACGTCATCATCTTCCCATTCTCTCTATTCCGAACTCAACACATTAAAAGGTCCATATTTTTTAAGTGTTGGGATTCTATTACGACTATTTCCCAAGACCTCAGAGAAGAATAACCGCGACTGGGAGGGAAAAGGCGAGGAGCCACGTGACTGGAGGGAGGGAGGAAATATCAAACACGTTGGAAGGTTGGAGCGCCGCTTGATAAGGTCTCCCCGTCGCTGACTGTGAACGCGCCAGCCAGACAAGACGTGCATAGAAGCAGAACGTGACCCGGGAAGGAAAAAATCGGCGTTAGGAAGTGTGAATGACGTCTGATAAGAGAGAGACAGAGAGAGAGAGAGGGGGGATACATAATCATTCACACCCACCCACCCACACACACGCACGCACACAGGTGACATCCAAGCCGGTAATGAGTATTATAATTACTTCACCACCTGAGTCCTCTCATTAATAACTTTTACGGCCCGTCGCGCACACCTGACGTTAAATATTAAACCTTACCACCACCGCCAACACCACATTAATTTTAAACACTTTCCCTTCCACACACACGAAGGCGAGACTCACGCGTTTCACCTCCCTTGGCAACCTTTCCGAGAGTGAAGAGGAAGGAAAGGGGAGAATGAAAACAAAACTAGGAACTCGAAATACTAATTAACGAATGCGCTATTGATATTTTGAGCCATAACTTTAATCATTTTTACTCCTAACGCTACCAATGGGAATATCAGACGACCCAGATTCCAGCACGCAGGTAAAGCCAAGGACGACTCCCACAGACTTCATTACATACAACCCAAACGAGGACGCCTTGATATTAATACTGTAAAATTCCTGGAGAGGGAGAGAGGTAAGAGGCGAGGCAGAGAAGCAGTAACTAGGTTTTGAGGGCAAGGGAAGAGGGGAGGTTGGGAGGAAGGGGGCTTAATGGAGGTAGACGAGGGTGGAATGGAGGATATGAGGAAGTCCTGAGGGAAAGGAAGGAAAGGAGACAGATGGTAAGGGAGGGGGGGTTGTTGGGGAGGAGGTTGGGGATGGTGGTGAGGAGGAGGTAGGGTAGAGACTAGGTGGTTCCTCTCTCCCTCCTCATTATCCTTCTCCTTCTTCCCCTTCTTGTGTCCTATTCCTGCCCTTCCTTTCTGTGCTGACTCCCTTCTCATCCTTTTCTATTCTCCTTCCTTTTTAATTTTTCTTATTTTTTTCTTTCTTTCCTTTATCTTTCCCTTTTCATTATTTTCTATCCTCCTGATAAGTCCTTCCATTCATATCGTCATTTCCTCTCCCCTTTTCATTTTCCTCTTCTATCTCTTCTTTTCATTTCCTCTTTATCCTCCTCCTAAGACGTCTCTTGTACCCTCATCTCTTTCTCCTCTTCCCTTTACTTTCTTTCCCTTCTACCTCCTTCCTTCATCTCTCCCTTCTTTTCTACCCTATCCATCTCTCTGTAACACCACTCATGCGCCCTTCAACTAATTTTCTTCCTCTTTTTCCTCCTCCTCCTCTTCCCCATACACCACCGCCACCATCACCAACTCCTCCTCCTCAACCTCCCTCACCACCACCATTACCACCAACACCTCGCCCACGCAGCCGCATTCAGGTGGTGTTTACAAGATTGAGGTCACGTTCATTAAGACACAAGTTGCCTCCCGCCTCGGCCACGCGTGTAGAGGAACGATAACAGGAGCTCACGTGGCGGCGTCAATAGCTACAGGCGGTGAGGTGAAGCAAGGGGGAAGGAGGGAGGAAAGGGAGTGGATAGTAAGGGAGGGGGGAAGAAAAAGGTTGGATGGTAGGGAATGGAGGGAGATGGTAGTGGAAGGAGAATGAAAGGAAAGGGACGGAAAGGGATGGGGAAGAATTAGGACGGGTGGGGGAAGGAAAGGGGAGGATGGTTGAGAAGCGGAAGATGGGAATGGAAAGGAAGGGGAACGAAAGAGGATGAATGGTAAAGAATGGGGGTGGATGGTAGGGGAGGGGGAAACCGTGGGAAAGGATAGCGGGGAGAGGAGGGTAAAAAAAAAGGGGGGGGGGAAGGAGACATGGTATGGGAGGGGGCGGTTGTTGGGGAGGAGGAAGATAAGGGGCGTCTGGTGGGGAAGAGGGGAAGAACACGACAAGTAGGGGGATGGGGGAAGGAAGAGGAGGGTCTGGAAGGGGAGGATAAGGTATGGGGAAGGAAGACAGAGGAATGAGGGAGTGGGGAAGAAATGGGAACGTCTGGTATGAAAAGAGAGGGGGAAGGAAGCGACAGGAAGGGGCTGGGGAAGGAAACAGAGGAGGAGGAGGAGGTAGAAAGGTGTTATTGCTAAGTAAAGAGGGAAGGAAAAGGAGGAAGAGGAGGGAAAGAGAGAGTGGCACTGCATGGGGAAGGAAGGGAAGCGTCTGGGCGGCACGAGGGTAGGGAAGGTAAGGGAGGAAACGGGAAGGCAAGGAAGGAAAGGTCAGCGGTACGTGTGCACGGTTGGTAACACTGGCCAAGTATTCGCAAACGCTTTCGGCTCACACAACAAATGCTTCCAAAGGCTACACAGGAGATCAGTCGGGTTGTCATGAGTGCTTTCTTCACGTCCATGGTGTAGAAGCATTGTCAGACTATCACTAGGCTCATAAAACTACCCATGGAAACACCCAAAACAACCTCTATGGAGATTCATTCATGCAGAAAGCCTTGCCAAACTATCACTAGGCTCATAAAACTACCCATGGAAACACCCACAACAACCTCTACGAAAGTTTTATTAAGTGTGGGTGTGTGAGCCCCCGAAATATGAGAATATGGACTTGAAACACACACGGAGGATTCATGGTGCAGAAAGCCTTGCCAAACTATCACAAGGCTCATAAAACTACCCATGGAAACACCCACAACAACCTCTATGTAAGCCTTATCTAATGTGTGTGTAAACCGCTAATGTACGAGGATATGGGCCCCAGACAGAGAGGACTAAAATACTAACGCAACCTCTACGAAAGCCTTATCAAATGTGGATGTGCTGGCCTCGAAATGTATGATATGGGCCCCAGACAGAGAGGGCCAAATACTAACACAGCCTCTACGAAAGCCTTATCAAATGTGGGTGGGTGAGCCCCGGAGTGTATTAGAATATGCACGGGATTCAGACAGAGAAGCGTGCGGGTATAAATAAAGCAGTGTGCCCTGTATGCAGCACCCCACGCCAGGCCACACGGGTATTTGTGAACCTGTAAATGTCACCCTCCCTCCCTCCCTCTCTTTCGGAATAACCTGACAAAAAAGGAAAAGTGTGGCTCTATACCAAAACAACAGAAAGAAGAGATAACATAACGGAAATATCGTCATACCAAGCTAGATAAAAGATGATTATGGAACAGGACACACACACACACACACACACACACACACACACACACCGCCATCATCATCATTAGCCGTGCGTGGGGTGGTAATGGTCTTAACACATTTTCCATACACGCTCTGCAGTGGGAATGACTAAACACAGGGTTAATGACGGCAGTAAGGACACCAACGGCAGTCACACACGCACCGGAATTAATGTCACAGGTAGAGGAGGTAACAGGTAACCAGTCATAAGTGCCAAGAGGTAAGGTAGGTAGATAGGTAAACAGGTAAGTAGGCAAAAGGAGAAGGGAGAAAGACATGTGTACAGACATATATATAAGGTAGGTAGGTAGGTAGGAAGGCCACTATTGCACGTGTCTATACATATTACAGGAGGAAGGAGGGACTGGGAGGATCGAGAGTGAATAAGTAAGGAGAGAAAGAGTCAGGTAACACAAATAAACCTAGTTCCAACGGGTAAATGGGTAGGTAGGGAGCGGGGTATGTGGGTAGGCCAGTGAGGAATACGAGGGTGGGCTAAAAATACACCCAAAAGGACCAGAGAGAGAGAGAGAGAGAGAGAGAGAGAGAGAGAGAGAGAGAGAGAGAGAGAGAGAGAGAGAGAGGCGTGACTGAGCTAACGGGACTTGCGATGAGGGCGACAGGAAGACTCAGTACGTTGTTATCACTAAGCTGTTAAGGCGACGAAGTGAGGACGTGTGCAAGGCAGACTGCGAGGTGACAATGGAGGTGATGTTTCTCTTTCTATCTCTATCTATCTATTAATCTGTGTCTCCCTTAGTGGGCTGAATGGTAATGAAAGGGAGGTATATGTCTCTCTAACTATCTATGTATCTCTCTTCCTTAGAATGCAAACAATCTCTCTCTCTCTCTCTCTCTCTCTCTCTCTCTCTCTCTCTCTCTCTCTCTCTAATACAAACACACCCAATCTGTCTCTTTCTCTAATACACACTCACAATCTTTCTCTCTTCCTACTACAGACATACACACACAATCAAAAGTTTCGCTCTGACACACACACACACACACACACACACACACACACACACACACACACGCCTCTGCTCTCTTTGATAAGCGCTTGACGTCATCTCACACACGGCATCCAACTGAGTTCAGAGGCGGCAGCGAGACTCCAGATATACAGAAGGTCAAAGCAACACCCAACACAACAAAAGACAGACACTTAACAGCGCCCAACACAACACAGGACACTTTACAACACTAACACAACACAATGAAGGAATTAAAAGTCGTCCATTTACGCGAAATTGATATATGTTAGCCAGTCAAGTTAGTAAAAAGAAAACTAATAAAAAAACATTGATCATTGCCTCTAAATTGACGCATAGGTATATAGGAAAGGTAAGGAGTAAAGGTGGAAAACGTATGACCTTAAAACTGATCTTCTATACACAAAATTCATTAATAAAAACCAGCCAAGTTAGTAAAATAAGAAAACTAATAATAAAAACCATTGATTACTGCCTCTAAATTCACGCACAGGTATATAGGAAAGGTAAGGTGTGTGAGATGATCAATTTAAAACTAATCATCTATACACAAAATTCATTAAAACAAACCAGCCAAATTAGTAAAAGAAGAAAACTATTAAAAAAACATAATCATTACTTCTAAATACTTCCGTGAGAGCTAATTTCTAGGTAGCAATATAAACTTTCCCCTCACTATCTTTCCAAAAAACTGACGAGAAGGAAGAAGAAATCAGAAGAATGTTTACCGATAGAACCTAAACCCCAAAGTATTTAAATATGACTCCAATGGAAATTACGACTCCCGAACCACTGAATATGATTATGAATAGAGACCTCCTTCAATAATCCATGATCCTGCGCTACATGGGACAAATTAATATCAAATCCCTTATAAATATACGTTAATAGGACTTCTGACAGGGATAAAAATTAATGTTATGGTCAAATCAATTAGGAATAGTTTACCCAGCACTCGAGAGAGATTATCAGTAACAAATTCATGATGTATGTAAACAGTTTAGGTGACTCAGGGCCGCCTACACACACACACACACACACACACACACACGAAGGCCCATCACGGATATGGAACCAACTCAATTTACATATCCAGTTCTGAGAGAGAGAGAGAGAGAGAGAGAGAGAGAGAGAGAGAGAGAGAGAGAGAGAGAGAGAGAGAGAGAGAGAGAGAGAGAGAGAGAGAGAGAGAGAGAGAATTATGGAAAAGTAAAACAAGGAAAAGGGAAAAAAGAATAATGTTTAAAATGGAAAAGTTAGGAAATAAAGAAGGAAAAGGAACGAGAGAGAGAGAGAGAGAGAGAGAGAGAGAGAGAGAGAGAGAGAGAGAGAGAGAGAGAATTCTTTTGTGCCTGTTTCTGCTGGAAGAGGAAATTTTAATACAAGAAGCAGAGAGGTTTTTCATTTCCATTTTATTTTATTTTTCATAGACATCGAGCAGTTTATCTTTGTGAATGACTCCTAAATTATAATAAGTGTCCATAACTTACATCTGAATATCATCTCTCTCTCTCTCTCTCTCTCTCTCTCTCTCTCTCACACACACACACACACACACTCTATAATTATAACTGTCATCTTTTATTCACGAAACAGATGAATAAGTCTCCTTCATGTAGATTTGCCAACACGATAACAACTATTTTAAGCCCTGGGAGAGATGTAATCATGCAAATGTAATAAATATGCAGCAGTAGAAGTTGTAGTAGTAGTAGTAGTAGTAGTAGTGATGGTTGTAACTTTACCCTGAGACATATAAAAAAATACATACGAGAAAATAAAAAGACAAAAGGAGAGTAGATACACAACTGTAGCAATGTTGGCAATTGTAAACGTAGCACAAGAATAAATATAGAAAAGAGAAAGAGCATGAGAACAAAGAAGAAAGGAAAACACTTACAAATTCACATAAATATAATAATAGCAAGAGTAGTAGTAGTGGTAGTTGTAGTAATAGTAGTAGTAGTAGTAGTAGTAGTAGCATACGAACTAATATATAATGGGAGATAACGAACACAAGGAGGAAACGAGGGAAAACACAAGAATATCCACAGTAGTAGGAGAAAAATTAATATAGAATGAGAAAGAGAACAAGGACAAGGAGAGGAAGGGAAACACACCAACACAGCTACAAGAAAATCCACATCAATAGCTGTTCCTCACCTTCTTCACGACTGGCTCCGTGTCACAAAGGCTCGTGGCGTACATCTCCACCACCTCATGCACCCCCACGCCCATCTTGGGGGCCTGGGGCAGCTTGGTCATGGGCAGCGGCGTCTTGAGGGAGGGGTGGGGGAAAGATTTCTGACTCCAAATGGGCGACCTCTCTACCACCTCCACCACCACAGTTAGGAAAGGAGAGCTTATGGTGTGGTCGAGATCTGGGGTCAAGCAAGCACTATATTTGCCTTCTTGTGTGAGGGGTTGAGGGAAAGGTTTCTGGCTCAACCAACTCCTTCAATACCACCACTAGGAAAGGTTAGCTTGTGGTGTGGTTGAGATTTAGGTTAAGCAAGCACTAGATTACTCCAGTCTTTTCCTCGTTCACGTTCAGGTCATGATAAGTGAGTTTACGTTCACCACACAAACTTGAAGGCTTGGGTAGCTTGCTTATAGGGTCAAGTCTGTATTCTTGCTGTAACAGTCTTTTCTGACACCCTTTGTTTCGTGTGTCAAACGGGAATCTGGGTGGAGTGCAGAATGTCACTCCACTAGAATTCCACAACCAAAGAACATCCAAGTCGCCCAAAGAAACCAACGAAGAAGATCCAGTAGGCCCTTTTCTTAGTGTTACTCCGGTAAGTCACAACACAAAGCACTCTTCTTCCTCACACTAAGAGCCCACAGTAGTCTGCAGGCCGTGTCATATGCAGTCTTAGTAAGCAACGCGACTACCCCCTTCTGAGTGAGCTGGGGAGATACTGGCTGTTGAATATTAGAATGGTTGAGTCCGCACCTCCTCAACCAGCTTCCCCGGCAACGTGGCCCCGGAGAACGTGTTGTACCGCTCGCTCTCTCACCTGGCTGATACACACACACACCTATGATTTTACCTTCTACTGTTCTCTGCTTTCTCTTACATATATTACGTCTGCTCCTCTTCTGGTTCTCCTCTTCTCTGCTTCTTTTACCTAATATTACCCTGCTTTTCTATTCCTCTGCTTCTCTTCTGCTTTCTCTTACCTAAAATATTACCTTTGTTATTCTTATGTTTCTCCTACTTACTATTATTACCCCTGCTTCTCTTCTGCTTTCTCTTACCTATAATATTACCTCTGCTATTCTGTTTCTCCTACTTATCATATTTCCACTTTCTCTCCTCTCCTCTACTTCTTTTCTACGTCTCCTAGCCCTGACATTTCCTCTGGGTTCCTCTCTCCCTGTTTTCAAAGATCGTATCACTTCTACCTCAATACTTACAGTGCCTGCGTGGTCCAGGGTGAGAATAGCTAATGTCATATACGCACCGTTTAATTTTCTTTGCCCTCAGCCTTGGAAAAGATAACCTCCTCTCACTCTATCATCCACACGCGAGCAAGGACGAGGGAACATGGATAATTATGCTTCTAGGAAAATGATCACCTTTTTTTCCCACCTCCTCCACTTCACTCCACGCATTCCGCTCCCTCTTCATCTCACTCCACTGTGTTTCTCATAATAATACAATCACTATCACATTCACGGAAACATATCAGACTATTCAGTGCGTTTACAGTTGTGTTTGTTAGAAGCAGCATCGTTTTGTAACACAGATTTCTCCTCCATCAGCTTAGAAACACACACACACACACACACACACACACACACACACACACACACACACACACATACACGAAAGGTTACCGGTTAATATCACTTCCTTTTAATGAATATAAGCACTTTACGTATTAAAAAAGAAGCATCTCTATTTGGCACGTTTCATTCTTTTTCCTTTTTTTCATCTGAGTGGCAAAAAACTCAATAACCCTTCGAAATATTAACTTCTGACACATAAACATAAAAAGCAATTCTATTCAGCACACTTTTACTTTTACTTCTCGTTCATCTAAGTGACAGAAAACACACAAACAAACTTTCGAAATATTAACTTTGAACACAAAAACACAAAAAAGCACCTCTATTCAGCACACTTTCTTTTCATTTTTTCTTTTTAATCTCAGTGACACAAAATACACACAAACCTTCGAAATATTAGCATCAGACACACTCATACACACAGACACACCAAACAACTGACCTTCAAATTTTATCGCCAATCATGAAATTTAGACAAAGTGGCGTTTCGAATTTACTACAAAGGACAAGGGTGAGATTATATATAAACGCAGCAGTGTCCTTCAGGTTAATACGAAACAAATACACTCGCCCTCTTGAGCTCTCCTTGATGCTACACTTACAAGCTTAGAAACACAGAGGTACAGCGGCCTTCAGGATATTGAGGGACAAATACAACCCTCTCACGATCTCTCCCTTGTCACTACCTTTAGAAGATTAGATATACAGACGCAAGAGTGAGCTTTCAAGATACCTAAAAACAAATACAACCCCACACTAGCTCTGTCCCATGTTGCTACTGTTATAATCTACCAATAATGGCTTATAAATATAGACGTTAAGTGGCCCTCTGTATCTCAAGGAACAAAATTTAAATACAACCCCTTTCACGAGCTCTATCCCTTGTTGCTATTCTCATAAGCTTAGGAATACGTACATATGCAAAGTGGTCCCCAAGTTACTAGGAAGACATATACAGCCCCTCACGATCCTTGCTTCGCTTATAAACTTCCCTTATCGACCACGTGGAGCTATATAGTATGCCCCTAACAATACTTATAGGCTTAGAAATACAAACACAAGAGTTGGCCTTCAGGTTATGGCATAAATACAACTCCCCTCTCTCTCTCTCTCTATCCCTCTCCTTTGTTGCTACCCTTATATACATGCCCGTAATTTTGGCAGATTCTTTTTGGGGGGGTTAGAGGGCATCATAGGTTCAAGAGTGGGGTGGAGGGGACAAGCGAAGCGAGCATGCGCATCTGGGGGATTTTAAGAGGCATTTTGAAAGCATTGGGGGTGAAATAGTCCCCTTAACCCTCCCAGAAATTGCGGCCCTGATAAACTATAGCGTATGGCCCCAATCTTACCTGTATGCTTAGAAATGGAGGTGCTTAGAAATTTCGACCCTGATAAACTAAATGGCTATGGCCCCAACCTTACCTATATGCTTAGAAATGGAGGTGTGAGAGTGTCTTTTAGATATTAACGAACACGTATACGCCCCCACACGAGCTATTCCCTATTTCCCTTGTTGCTACCCTCCCTATGACTCGGCAAGGCAGGGCAAGGCTGGGCGGGTGATCGTCTCCCAGGCTTCCGCGGTTTGCATACCAGCGCTCACCAACGGCTGTAATTCTCGCCTCGCTCGCCTCAGCTGAGCACCACGTGACACCTCCAACACCCCTTTCCTTCTCCCTTCACCCCCTTTCCTTCCTCCTTCACCCCCTTCCCTTCCCTTCCCCCTTACTCCCTTATACCAGGCGATGCGCTCTGGTGAATCTATTAACCTTGCGTCTTTTTATAGGGGTGTTGGAAGGGAGGTAGGGGGGGGGGGGAGCGAAAGGGGCAACGGACGAGGGCAGTAAAAGTTTGTTGTAAAAAGTGGAAAGTAAAAAATATATGGAGGTGTGAAGAGGGATGCCATGTTCCTAAATCTATGTATTAAAGGTGTTTCTCTTTATTTCTGGGGTTTAGGAGGGAGGAGGGCGAGGAGGTGCGAGGCTAGAGAAAGAAATGTCATAAACTCGAGAACATTAAGGCATGGAAGCGATCAAATGCCATGTTCTTGTATTTCTGCCTCGTTCAAAGGGGTTCAACGTCCATCAGCCTTGCAACAACCCTCCGCAGCTCTTCCCTAAGACACGCGTGGCTGGATACAACG
The DNA here is from genome assembly GCF_024679095.1 of Eriocheir sinensis. Classification (NCBI taxonomy): domain Eukaryota; kingdom Metazoa; phylum Arthropoda; class Malacostraca; order Decapoda; family Varunidae; genus Eriocheir; species Eriocheir sinensis. The sequence continues at coordinate 1,236,283 of NC_066551.1, read as the reverse complement.
GACGATGACCTACACACACACACACACACACACACACACACTGCCAGATATCCGATTGCGTGACGCACTGTAGTAGCAAATTAGAGTCCAGCGATACGGGTTCATTATGAGTACGGTAAGAGATAATGTCACTAGTACACACATATAAACAACATCAACAACAACAAACAGCTATGCTAACACTGCCACCATTTCCAGGAAGAAGAAGAATACTAATAACGACACCACATGAATATTAGATACACGCCACACAACATTCCTGAAGGACACACACACACACACACACACACACACACACACATACACTAACACTAACACGCTAACCCCTTTCTCTTCTTCACGGAAATGCTACCCCGATCAAAACACAACACAGAAAGAACCCAACCTGTCATAATACGAGGCATCAAAACAATGACATTTAAAAGCTGATAATGTCGCCGAGATGGACAGGTGAGGCCAGACAGGTGCGCCGTGACGTGGAGACAAAGGTAAGGTAAGGTAAGATAAGGGAGAGGGGAGATAAGGGAGAGAGGGATACAGAGAGAGAGAGAGAGGGGGGCGGGAAAGGTTGCACTCTGAGACCATACATAACAGTTTGTTTCAGCTCGAGTCCAAGGGATTTAGCAACACGTTGAGCTTCACACCTTGCATGTAAATGAGGTGCAAGAGGAGGACGTACGGTGTGTGTGTGTGTGTGTGTGTGTGTGTGTGTGTGTGTGTGTGTGAGATTAAGGAAGCTATTTGTATGTACGCAGAAGAACGGGGCCACGTGTGTGTGTGTGTGTGTGTGTGTGTGCCGTCCACCTCCCGAGTCCCTTCGCGTGCTCATGTAATAATAGCCAGCTAGCCCCCCATCCCCCCTTCCTCATCTTCCGTCCCTCCCCCCTCACCCCTTCCCCCATCCCCCCTTCCTCATCTTCGTCCCTCCCCCCTCACCCCTTCCCCCATCCCTCCCCCTTCTCATACAGACACAGGGCATTTGTTCCCCTTCTCGTATGGGACCTAAGTGGATGTGTTCCCATTACTCCCATCCTTCCCATCCCATCCCTTGTAGCCATGTCCTTCCCATCACGGCCTATCCCTCCATCCTATCCCCTATAGCTATGACCTTTCCATCACTGCCCATCCCTCCATCCCTATAGCTATATCCTTCCCATCACTCCCATGCCTCCATCACGTCCCCTGTCCTATATCCCATCCCCTGCCTATGTCTCCTCTTGTCTGGTCTTCCTCACGCACGTAGGACCTCAGGACACGCACACACGCTATATACCCATTTAATC
>NC_066551.1:1222500-1230000 GCF_024679095.1 Eriocheir sinensis | reverse complement strand
AAAGAAAGAAGAAGGGAGGGAAACAGAGGGAGGTAAGGGAGAGGCAGTAGTGGAGGGTGAGATATGGAAGGAGGGAAGGAAGGAAAAGGGAGAGATAATGGCGAAAGTTTTGTAGTGAAGGAAGGAAGGAAAGGAGGGAGGGAAAGAAAAAGGGAGGGATAAGGGAGAAACTTTTGTAATGGAGGAAAGAAGGAATGAGAGAAAGAAAGAAGAAAGAGAAGCATAAGGGGAAAAGTTTTGATGTTTTTGTTTTTTACCCGTCCAGAGAGAGAGAGAGAGAGAGAGAGAGAGAGAGAGAGAGAGAGAGAGAGAGAGAGAGAGAGAGGCACGCTTGTCAACAACAGAACAAAGCAAATGACACATATAAGCATGAGTTTGGTCTTTTAACTCACTCATACGTTTGGCAGACACGTAAATAAGCTGAAAGGAGGAGGGGAAGATTTTAACCTAACACAACAAACACTTTCACTCCTTTTGCAAGTCATTCTAGATAGAGATATTCATAGAAGGATTGAGTTTCTAGTACAAGAATAAGAGAATGATAGATAGAAAGATGGATAGATAGGTAGCTAGAGAAGTAAGGTCAGAGCCGTTAATACGAGTAAAGGGCATTTTGCTAGACGGTATTAGCGTGTAAGTCGAGAGAGAGTAATGAGGTCACCCCACAGCTAAGCGTTAGTCAGACAGGAGTACCCAGCGACCTACCAGCCAGCCAGCCCGTCGCTCAACCAGTCAGTATGCGAGGGAGGGAGGGAGCAATGAGACCTTCAGCTTTCACACACACACACACACACACACACACACTGCACATCATCTAGCCACGAACGTCACGGCAGCTTAACTACGCCCTTCTCCCTTCTCCTTTCACTATTGCGGTACGATTTCACAAGGAGAGATAATTGCCTAAGTGAGATTGCGCCTGTTGCTCGCCTTCCCTGGACCAGATGATGAAGTAGATGGAAAGACAGACAGACAGACAGACAGACGGATGGATGAATATAGATGATACTCCCATATAAAGAGATGTAGATAGCTAGATAGATAGACAGATAACAAAAGACAGATTGTGACATACGGAGAAACATACAAAAAATCAGGTACTTATAGACAGGTAGACAGATAGATATTGATAAAGATAGCCAGAGATAGACACTCACACTAGACAAAATAAAAAAAGACAGGTATACAGTGAGAGAGACAGACAGACAGGCAGAAAGGGAGCACGAAACAAATTAAGACAGATGACAAAAAGAGAGGAAGGAGGGAGGGAAAGAAAAAAAAGACTGGTAAGGGAAAGACAGTATAGCGGAGAAGGAGGAGGAGGAGTCAAGGAAGGAAGGAAAAAGGGAGAGAAAAAGGAAGAGAGACAGGTGGACGATGAGCTATGGAAAGAAGGAAGAGAAGGAATAAGACCGATAGTTTTGTATAGTGGAGAATGGAAGGAAGGAAGGAGAGAGGAAAAGAACAAGGAAGGATGGGGATAGAGGGGAAAAGTTGGAAAGTTTCATTTAGTCGGCGTAACATCTGTGGTCATATGCCGGGGAACAGAGGGGAGAAAGGGGCACTGTGATAGGTAGAGACAGGTAGAGACAGACAGAAGGACAGACCGACAAGCAGACCGACAGACAGACAGGCAGGCAGGGTGGGAGAGAGGCAGCGCGACAGACGTAAAGGTTCTTTGTTGACATCGCTCACATGTTTGCCTGAAAGCGAGCACGTGATAGCCAGCGCCAGCCAGCCAGTCAGCGCCAGCCACTCGTAAACACAAGGTAGGAGGAGAGAGAAGCGTTATCACTCCCCCTTCCTCTCTCTCCTTCTCTCCTTCCCTCTCCCTCTCTCTCTTACCAATAGCAATAATAACAAATAGCTGACTCTCTCTCTTTCTTCCTCTCTCACTCACATTCACACTTACAACGAATAGAGGAAGAAGTGTTATGATTGTCTCGCACTCTCTCACTCCTTCCCTCATGCAATCACTCTTATTTAATCCCTCCCTCCGTCACGCATTCACTCCCTCACTCCCTCCCTCCCTCACTCAGTCACCACCAACAATGACAAGCTGGGAGAATGTTCTCTCTCTCTCTCTCTCTCTCTCTCTCTCTCTCACGACGAACAAGAGAACAAGTATTATTATTTTCTCCCTCCGTCCTTCTCTTCCTTCCTCACGCGCTCCCTCCAACAAGCTGACTCCCTCTTTCTCATTTACTCGCTCACTCACTCTCCTACTCACAGGGAACAAGAAGAAGCCAAGCCGAATAGAGTAGAGCAGCAGAGCCAAAAATAACGTGCGTGACGGGTGTGTCCCAGAACAATGATCATACAGAACTAAGGAAGGTCGTACAGAACAGTGTGTTAAGTCGAGTCCAAACAGTGGTACTTGGAAGACGTATATCAAGGGCAAACTATAGAGTAGGACAAAAATAGAAGTAGAGTGAATAGGGTGAAAGTAACGATTTAATAAAGAGATGAATGAATACAATACAGACTTAATAGAGAGATGAATGAATACAATACTCAATAGAGATGAATGAATACAATACTCACTGACACTGACGCAAAGTAATTAAGATGAAAATGAGTCATAGAGATAAATGAATGAAGAAAACAGAAAAAAGGAAAGTAAATTAGATGAAAATAACGATTAATAAAAAGACAGATCAATGAATAAAGGGGAATATAGTGAAGTAAATGGGATGAAGATAGCGATTAATAGAGAGAGAGAGAGAGAGAGAGAGAGAGAGAGAGAGAGAGAGAGAGAGAGAGAGAGAGAGAGAGAGAGAGAGAGAGAGAGAGAGATGAAAGGTGGAATGGGAAGGAGAGGAGGCGGGATGGAGTGAACAGACAGAGAGTAGAGAAGATGGAAGGGAAGAGCGGATCAAAAAAGGAAGAAGGTGGAGAGAGGAAGCGCATAGAGGTACAGATGGAAGAGGAATAGTGGATTAGAAAGGAAAGGAGGAGGAATGAGAAAACAGCGAGAGGTACAGAGCAGAGGAATATAACAGCAGATTAATTAAAAAGAGAAGGAGGTGGAGGAGTGCGGGCGAGGATGTCTTACTAAAATCTGATTACTTAAACTTAACTTGCTACGAAAAGGGTAATACATTTTAAGAGTAGATTCTTGGTGTAGTGGCAAGCTCTATCCACTCAAAACCTAATGATCCCCCGTTCGATTCCAGTGCTATGAGAGTAGATTAGTAGAATAGAGAAGAGTAGAGACAGGCAACCTCTACACAAACCATTCCCACTAACACATAAGTCCTCCCCATCTAACATACACCCCCCTAAAAAAAAAAGGTAGACTAAAAAAAAACGGGGGATGGAAAAAAACATTACCTGCTCAGGTGTAACGAAACCACAAGTGGGTGGAAGCGAGTGGAGTGTGGAGTTCAATGACCCGCTGTGACCCGCTGGTGGTGCTTGTGGCGGTGGTGGTGAGGAGGGAGGGAGGGTGGAAGGGTGGAAGGAGAGGAGGGAGAGAAGGAGGGAAGGGGACCGGGGCTGTAACGTGAGAGAAAAGGGAGAAGGGGGGAGAGGTGAGTGGAGGGGTCGTGAAGGGAAGAGAGGGAAAGGGAAGGAGGAGTAAAGAGGGGAAGAGTAGGAAAGGAAGGAGAGGGGAAGAGGGAAGGAAGGATGGGTGATAAGAATAGAAGAAGGGAAAGAGAAAGAGGGATAAAGATAAATGAAGATAAAGCTGAAGGGATAGGTTGAGGATAGGGGAAGATGAGGTGGGTAGGGGGAAGGGGGAGTGATAATGATGGTGAGAAAGCTATATGGGAAGGGGAGAAGAGGGAAGGGGAAAAAGGAAAGGGATGGAAGAATGGGGAAGGGTTTAGGGAGACAGGTATGGGGGTTGAGGAGATGGGAAACTGATTGATGGGGAAACCTGGTGAATGGGAACAGAGGAAAGAGGATCGGTTTAGGGGATGGGAAGGGGAAGGGGATGGGATGGGTCGACAGAAAAGGAGGGTGAAGTGGAATCAGCTGAGGCTGGAGATGGGATGGGAAACTCTTTGATGGGAAACCTGGGGAATGGTGGCAGAGGAAAGAGGATAGATTTAGGGGATGGGAAGGGGATAGGTATGGACTGACAGAAAAGGGGGATGGGAAACTCTTTGATGGGAAACCTAGGAAATGGGAACAGAGGATTTATGGGATGGGGAAAGAGATGGGATGGACTGACAGAGAAGGGGGATGGGAAACTCTTTGATGGGGAACCTAGGAAATGGGAACAGAGGATTTATGGGATGGGAAAGGGGATGGGATGAACTGACAGAGGGAAGGGATGAAATGGAGTCAACTGAAGTGGGATGGGATTGAAGTGGAATCAACTAACTTCGGATGGGATTGGAAACTCCTTGATGGGACACCTGGGGAATGAGAAAAGAGGAGAGGGGATAGATTTGGAGACTTGGGAAGGGAAGGGGTGGAGTGAGATCGACTGAGACTGGAGATGGGATTGGAAGCTCCTTGGTGGGTGAACCTAACGTATAATTTCCACCATATATTACTTCTGACGGGCAAGAGTCTCCCATTACGGATGCTAAGTGCCAGGCGTGAGAGTTCGTGTTGGGGAGGAGCACTCTGAGACGCCCCTCCACCCCCTCGTCCTCCTCCTCGCCGTCAGACAGGAACTTCTAACGTCTGGCTGCTTTGTCGTTGCTGTGTGTGTGTGTGTGTGTGTATGTGTGTAATGTCTGGCCACAGGTGCTCAGGGGACACACACACACACACACACACACACACACACACACACACACACACACACACGTATATCTAAATCCCACACGCAGAGTAATTGGATGATGACAAAAAAAACATTGATAAGATTATGCTACGTGTCGCTTTCTGACGAGAGAGAGAGAGAGAGCAAAAGCAGGTAGAGGCGCCTTAAGAGGGAAACGAAATCCAATTTGCAGACTTAACGACATTGCACTGGACACTCTCTCTCTCTCTCTCTCTCTCTCTCTCTCTCTCTCTCTCTCTCTCTCTCTCTCTCCTTCACCTCCACCTCCTTCCTCCTCCATTCTCTCCCCTCCACCTTCATCACCATCATCGCCACCACCACCACCACCTCCACCATATACATACCATCACCTCGACCTCAATTCCTTTCCTCTTCCCTTCCTTTCTTCCTCCCTTCTACACTTCCTTCTCTCTCTTCTCTCTCCTTAATCTTGATACTTTTCTTCTCCTCTTCCTCTATATTTCACTTTTTCTCTTCCTTTCTTTCTTCTTCCCTCCTTCTTCCCTTACATTTTATATCTTTTCTCTCCTCCATTCTTCCACTTCTCTCTCTCTCTCTCTCTCCCCCTCAATCTTGACACTTTCCTCCTCTTCATCAATACTTCCGTCCATTCCTTCCTTCCTTTCTCTCCTACTTTACACTTCACATCTCTTCCTCTTCTCCATTCCTCCACTTCCCTTCCTTCCTCCCTTCTTGAACTCACATAAGCATCATCTGAGCCCTCTTCTTCCTCCTCCTCCTTCCTTTGTTCCCATTATCTCCCTATCTCCTCTCCTCACATCAAGAGTACACTCACCCCTACATAATCCTCTCCCCCTCCCATCATCTCCATACCTCCCCTCCCCTCCCCTTCCCTTCCCTTCCTTCCCTCCCTCCCTCTCCCCATATCATACCTTGATACCTAAACCCTTATCCATTAATCTACCCTCCCCATATAACCTTAAACTCCCATATTTCATCCCTGTAACTCCCCTTCCCTATCTCCCCATCATAAGTTTCTAATTATCAATGGTTTAAGTTTCTTCCTTCTAAATGTCAAGAGCTAAGGAGACGGAGCTGAGCAATGAGGCAACGCGTATCTCCACTTCTATCTGTATTTACCTTTTACCTTCCTCCTTTCCTGCCACCTAATATACATACTTATCAATGGTGAAAGTTACTTCCTTCTAAATGTCAAGAGCTAAGGAGACGGAGCTGAGCAATGAGGCAACGCGTATCTCCACTTTTATCTATATTTACCTTTTACTCCTTGTTTACCATCCACTTCATGTAATCATCAAAGGTTTAAGTTACCTCTCATATATATCCGTTTCAGGTGAGCGACGTTTGATTTCTCAGGTAGCGTGATGGCAGGTGAGCGGGAGACAGGTTGGCCAGGTGTTTGGGCTTCGTCGTACACACCTGGATGAGTCATGTGCGGAGGACTCGCACGTGTTAATTGTAGATGTTATTCACCACGGCCTGATCACGTGTTGGACTCTTAATCGCCAGCAGGTACCTTCCCGACATGAGCAAGTGTTCCTTATCGTCGATCTATGGGTACCGGCGGGACCTCACACACCACACCCCCCATGTGATGAGTTTGAAATGAGTAGGGAGTGATGCGTAGGTCATATAGCTTCACCCCCCCCCCCTCTCTCTCTCTTCCTCTTCCTCTTCCTCTTTTTCTCTCTCTCCCTCACTATTACCTCCATTTGCTACCTCCTCTTCTTCTCTCCCGCCAGCCTTGATTCTCTCTCTCTCTCTCTCTCTCTCTCTCTCTGATGCAACCATATCTCCATTCTTCCATTCATTTCCTTTCTTCTCTCTCCCATTTATCTTTCCTAATCCTCTCTCTCGCTCTCTCTCTGACGCAACTGTATCTCCATTCTTCCATTCATTTCCTTTCTCTCTCCATTTATCTTTCTCTCTCTCTCTCTCTCTGATGCAACCGTATCTCCATTCTTCCATTCATTTCCTTTCTTCTCTCTCCCATTTATCTTTCCTAATCCTCTCCATCCTCTTCTCTCTCTCTCTCTCTCTGTCACGCACATTCCATATTATAATCTATCTTTAAGATGTACCCAATTCTGTTCCATGATTCTGCTTATCATAAAATGTACTCAGTGTGTGTGTGTGTGTGTGTGTGTGTAAACGAATCGCACTTTGGATCCCACTACTAAGTGATCAGAACACACACACTGATAAGACTCCCTCCTGGATACCTTATCGGAGGAGTTAACAAAAAAAAAAAAAAAAAAAAAAAAAAAAAAAAAAAACACGTGCTGACTGCTTGGGGAGGATTTGATCTCAAGGTTACGGGAGGAAGACGAGACTAACGGTATATATTCTAAAACGTGTCAGGCTCCAATTACTACAGTTTTCTCTCCCTTTCTTCACTAACTAATCACTCTTACCTTCCCTTACCTTTCATTCTGTCTCAATTATCTTCATCTCCCTCCTTCACCCTTCACCCTTAGCCTCATCTCCCTCCCTTAGCCTCCACCCTTAAATTTCGAGTTCAAGTGTGTTTGTTTGCAATTTCCGTGTTTGTTGTGTTAGTGTTTTGAGGGTCCACAGAGGAGATTCATCGGGTTTTCATGGGTATTGTTTTCTTCCGATGTCGTGTAAATCGATCACCAGCATCACAGAGCAGTCCATGTGAATCCCAGGAGCTTTTACAAGAGGCTTTTAAAACAGGCGAACTGGAATGTCGATAAGTGAAAGAATATGGGCTAGAGAGAGGAAGGATGAGGTTGAAGGGAAACGAGTAAGAT
>NC_066551.1:1180000-1217500 GCF_024679095.1 Eriocheir sinensis | reverse complement strand
CAAGACTGACAGGCTGATTAATTTTAGAACAGGTTAGGGATGTTACCTTTATGGACAGGTGAGTGTTTTTAGCTCTGGTTTGTTTTGAAGGAGGAAAAGGAGCTAAAAAATGAGTTTGAGAGAGAGAGAGAGAGAGAGAGAGAGAGAGAGAGAGAGAGAGAGAGAGAGATTTACCTATTTTCTTTTCATTCATTCATTCTCTACTTTTTTCCTTCCTCTCCTAATCCTTCACTTCCTGCCATTCCTTTCCTCCCTTTCCTTTATCCCTTCCACATTTCCCTCTACTCTCATCCCCGTCCTCACCTTCCATTCCCTTCTCCCTTCCTTCACTTCCTTCTATCCATCCCCTTTAGTCCATTCATTTCTTCCGTTCCCTTTCTCTTCACTCTTCCTCATTTTCCTTGTCTTTTTCTCTTACTTACAATCCACCTCCTCCTTCACTACTGCTACTACTACTACTACTACCTCTGCTCTATCCTTTCAGCAAGATGGAGTAAAGTAATAAAAGAGACAGAAAAATAGAGGTATTCAAATGTATGATTGCTATTCTGTGCTACATAAACATTTCTGGGAACTCTGTCTGTCTGTGTGTGTGTGTCACGTGGGGTAGCGAGTGTGAGTGTTATTTCTTTCTTTCTCCCCCTCCTCTTTCTCTTTCTCCTCCTCCTCCTCCTCCTCCTCCTCCTCCTCCTCCCTTCTTCCCTTCCCTCTTTCCTCACATTGCTCAGGAACGTAATAACTATAACAAAAGACTCGGAAAGGCGGACTCCTGTTGTTCGCTCTTACAATAACAAGAGTAATAATAATAATAATAATAATAATAATAATAATAAAAATAATGAAAGTAATATTTGATCTCATACATTTACAGTTGATACTTCTACTACTACTACTACTACTACTACTACTACTACTACTACTACTACTACTACTACTACTACTTTTACTACTACTACTACTACTACTACCACAACTACTATTACTGCTACTTCTGGTACTACTACTGCTATAATTACCTCCAATCTCTCCCTTCCTGTTTCCTCTCACGCCCTCACAACGCCTTTCCTCTCTTTGTTGGTCACAAATATCTCTGAGAGAGAGAGAGAGAGAGAGAGAGAGAGAGAGAGAGAGAGAGAGAGAGAGAGAGAGAGCAACACGGCATCTCCTTAACATAGTCATCCATAATCTTGCCTTCCGTCTCTCTTCATAACTTCCATTTGAAACGTTCGGCCATGATTCCACCAGCCACACGACTGTTCACAATTAGTACATGGTATAGTTAGTCAGTTTATAGTTAGTTTACAGTTAGTTTATCGTTAGTTTATCCGCAGCCTTGTTTTTGAAATCTTACACTATATACATCGCACATCATACACCTGGGATAGTAGAGTACAGGTATATAACCCCTGAAATGTCTGAGAATTTCCGACCTCTATACCAGCTAGCCAACCTCAGTCACCCGGTCTCAAAGGCTTACGAGAGGGGGGGGTCCGTCATGCCTTCACCCACGTGGTCCGCGGCGTGAATGAGCAGCTTTCTCGCAACAATGAGCCTCGGCGCCGCTATTAAAGGTCTCGAGTGTCTGCCAGGCTTCGCGGCGCCCGACCCTGAACGCGGCACTTTTCTAATTGGAATCCTGGAGAGCCACCAACGCTAAATTCCTGGAAAGCGGAGGAGGAGGAGAAGAAGAAGAGGAGACGGAGGAGGAGGGGGCAAGGTCGAGAGGAGGAGAATCAGGAGTAATTAAAAAAAGAGGAAGGTTAAGAGCAAGAGGACCCGGATGAAGTGATGAAAAAGGTGAATGAAGAACGAGTGGAAAGGGAAGAAGGTAAGAGGAGGAGGAGGAGGAGGAGGAAAAAGAGGAAGGTTAAGAGCAAGAGGGGGGGCGGATGAAGAGAAGAAGGACACGGGGGAAGGGGAAGAAAGAGGACGAAGAGGCAGAAACGAGGGATGGAGGCGAAGAGAGAGAGCTGAGGAAACAAAATAAAGGAGGAAGAGGAAAAGAAAGAGAAGGAGCAAAATGTAATCGATGGGTACAAATACTTTTCATAGGAGGAGACAAAAGACAGACGAGTATTTAAAGGAACAGGCAGAAGACACAGAGGAGGAGGAGGAGGAGGAGGAGGAAGAAGAGGAGCATAAAGTAATCGACGGGCACAAATATATATACTTCAATCTCTCCCTTGCAAAGTAAAACGCCTCGGGGTGAAACACAGGAGATCGATGCAGCCAAGCAGAGACTTTCCACGGAGAGAGAGAGAGAGAGAGAGAGAGAGAGAGAGAGAGAGAGAGAGAGAGAGGTGCAGGGAGGGAAACATTAATACTTTGCTAGGAACGCGAAATACGAGTACAGAACATGATCATTACTAGTATTCTCTCCTCCGACTCCTCTTCCTCCTACTCCTGATAATGATTTAGTCTGTACGTCTGTGTGTCTGCCTTCCTTCACTACAAGTTTCTCCCAAGTTTCTTTAGTTTCTTCCCTAGAGGGTCGTACTAAAAGACATTTCGCCGCCCAAGAACATCTATTTGACAAGGCTTTCATAGGAGTTGTGGGCATTTCAAGGGGTAGTTTTATGACCCTGGTGATAGTGTAACCCTTCTTCTGTACCGTGAACCTGAAGAAACATCCATTAGAACCCGACTGACCCCCTCTTTGACCTTTAAAAATAGCTGATGTGAGAAGCGATGGTGTCAAAAAAATACAGCCCTATGACCTTTCTTCTGTACCGTGAACCTGAAGAAACACCCATTAGAACCCGACTGACCCTCTCTTTGACCTTTAAAAATAGCTGATGTGAGAAGCGATGGTGTCAAAAAATACAGCCCTATGACCTTTCTTCTGTACCGTGAACCTGAAGAAACACCCATTAGAACCCGACTGACCCTCTCTTTGACCTTTAAAAATAGCTGATGAGAGAAAGTAAGTGTCTTATAATACCTACGTAAGTCTTCGTGTGGATTTTGTGACAGTAAACTTTTTAACGAAGAAACTGGGAAGAACACAAAAGTCATCGTGTTTGAAAGTTCGTAATACCTCAACTTACAAATAGGATACAAGAGGCTCTATTAGATCAACGCACAATACAAGGCTTATAGAAGTTTCGTGTGATAACGTGAACAATGCTAAATAAAAAGTACATATTATTTACGCGTATGTGCTTGTGTGGGTGTCTGTCCTTCGATAAATCCGACTTTTATTAAATTACATGGCTTATACAAGTTTTATGTGATAACGTGAACAATGCTAAATAAGAAGTACATTATTTACGCGTATGTGCTTGTGTGGGTGTCTGTCCTTCGATAAATCCGACTTTTATTAACTAGATTTCTTACTATTGCATCACCGTGGTTGACGTAAGACAAACAAAAACAAAAACAACACTCACAAATCAAGTAATGGACGGCTTTTGAGATACTGAAATGGGTCTGTAGCTTTCCTTTCATCCAGTCTTGCCGGATTAGCGCCCGCGGCCTCGGCTCGGAAGGACGCTGGGCTGAGGGGGCGTGAGAGCGGCTGAAGCATCTACCAACGCATGTTTTGTCCAGGCTTTGATGCTGACAGACGAAACAAAGAAGCATGGAGGAGCAGGCAACAAAGGGCAGGTTGGTCATTTATATTCTTTCCTTAACTACCTCAATGGCTACATATAAATTTTTAGATACATTCCCTTGTCTTACTTAACCTAACCTAACTACCTCAGTGGCTACATATAAATTTTTAGATACATTCCCTTGCCTTACTTAACCTAACCTAACTACCTCAGTGGCTACATATAACTTATTAGATACATTCCCTTGTCTTACTTAACCTAACATAACTACCTCAGTGGCTACAAATAACTTATTAGATACATTCCCTTGTCTTACTTAACCTAACATAACTACCTCAGTGGCTACATATAAATTCTTAGATACATTCCCTTCCCTTACTTAACCTAACTACCTCAGTGGCTACATATAGATTACTAGAAACATTCCCTTCCCTTACTTAACCTAACATAACTACCTCAGTGGCCACATACAACTTATTAGCTACATTCCCTTCCCTTACTTAACCTAACCTGAGGCTTATAACGAGGCTGCCAGCTTTATTGATTTGGTCTACTCGCCTGGCACTTCAGAGGTCTACATAACAGATTAAAGCCCCTCCCCACCTTGATACGTTAGATTTTCAAGTAGTTGATGTACATAGTAAATACAGTTGGTCCCAGCACTACCCCTTGAGGTACTTCACTAAAGACAGATCACCACCCCTTGTCCCTCTCCTCCCTTTCCAAATCCTTCACTCCCTGGCATTTCTTTCTCCCTTTGCTATTCTCCTTTCACACTTTTCTCTATCTTCATATCTAGCCTGTTCTCTCATCCCTTTCTTCCATTCCTTCATTTTCTTTCCCTCTCCCCCTTTCTTCCATGCCTGTGTTCCCTTCACCCTTCTACTTCCCCTTTCTCAGTTCTCTTTTCTTTATCCCTCAGCCACAATTCCCCTCCTGTCAATCGATTGAGACGGGTTGCTCTCTTCCAGTAACCCAATCTATTATTCAAGCCGTCAGATTGCCCTTTATACTCACTAACGATTTCTTTAAGGAGACGCTCGTTAGGTTATCACGTCAAAGGCTTTCTGGAGGTCTAGATATATGGCGTCGTTAGGAGGAGTGTAGTTTCCCAGAATGATTAAGTCCAGTGAGTTGGTTAAGCAAGAGCAATTACCTCTAAAACCGTGCTGGGTATTAGAAACGGTATTGTTGTTATCTAGGAATTTGATGAGTTTTTTCTTTAATATTTTTTTTCTTTGATCTTTTCTGCCACTAATATCAAGCTTACTGGCCTCTGTTCCCATTTTTCAATTGTGGTTATTTTCAATTCTCTCTCTCTCCTCTCTCTCTCTCTCTCTCTCTCTCTCTCTCTCTGCGGCGACTCCAGCTCTTCCAAGCGTTTCTTTGTTGACGCTGTGTCGGTGAAGAATGGCAGAGAGAGAGAGAGAGAGAGAGAGAGAGAGAGAGAGAGAGAGAGAGAGAGAGAGAGAGAGAGAGAGAGAGAAGCCAACTTATTACGGTAAATAAATCCTCTCAAATGATTACATGGTCCCCCATAAAACAGAACCTCCTCCCCCCTCCAATGTCCAGCGAGAGAGAGAGAGAGAGAGAGAGAGAGAGAGAGAGAGAGAGAGAGAAAATAACCCCTCCTCCCTTGCAACATGTCAACTCACTAACAACGCTCCAAGCAACATTACTCAAACTCCCAACCGTCACTTTCCTTTTCCCTGTGTCCTTGGTCTGTCTAGTGTTCGCCTCAGTGTTTGTCTGTGTCCTTCTTGCTTAGTAAACATGACCTTCACAAAACGCTACAGGCGAATAAGAGCGGAGGACTGCGAGGGATACGAAGATAGAGATGAATTTCGATAAGAAGGAATAGTTTGATGATAGGCTAAAACGGTTATCTCTGGCATGTTATTCTTGTTATTCTCCTTTTTCTTCTTATTCTATTTATTATCTGTTATTATTATTCTCTCATTCTGTTATTCTAGTTATTCTGTTATCATTATTGTTATTTTACTATTCTCTCATTCTTTGTTATTGTTATTCTAATTATTCTCTTCTACACTATTTTTGTTATTCTGTTATTTTCTTTCTCTGTTCTTACTCCTTTATCCTGGTTATTCTCCGTTACTCTGCTATTGTTATTCTCCATTATTCTGTTATTCCCTGTTATGCGTTGTTATTCTGTCCTCAAAATTACGAACAAACGAGTCTGATGATTTGGACGCACACGCACGCAGTCATACCCGCCCAAGCCAAGGACAGACACACAGACATCAAACAGCATTTTTCTCCCCTCTCCCTCGCACTTGCCTCAGCCTCTCTCCCAACCCGCTCTTACAATCTCACATATTTAGGGCTTTCGTAGGGGTTCTGAGCATTTTCACGGATAGTTTATGACCCTGGTGGTAGCTCGACCCTTCTTCCGTCCCATGAACCCAAAGGAAGACTCATTAGGACCCGATTAATCTCCTTAGTCCCAGCATCTTCATCTGTCCCTTCTATTTAACACGAGAAAGCAGTAACTTAATTGTCCACCACCACAGACCTCGGGAACAAAAGTCTCCTCTCCACCTCCTTTTATTATCCGTTCCTTCCATTTCATCTGTACCTCATGTTAAACTCTAAAGACCAAAGACATAAAGGAAAGTCCCCACTCTACATCTCCTCCCTCTCCCTCGTAGAAGTCCTGTGTATTCCTCGTTCCTCCCTTTTCATCTGTTCCCTTGTTTAACTCTCAACAGTAACTCATATACCATCCACCACAGCCCCTCCCTGTCCCTTGTCTAAGTCCTGTGTATTTATTCCCCGTTCCTCCCTTTTCGTCTGTTCCCTTATGTTTAACTCTCAACAGTAACTCATATACCACATCCACCACAGCCACCTCCCTGCCCCTCGTCTAAGTCCTGTGTATTCCCCGTTCCTCCCTTTTCGTCTGTCCCTTATGATTAACTATACCAGCCACCACAGACGTAAGGGAAAGTCTCCAATCCACCCGGTCCCTCTTTGTCCCTCTCCTGTCCCGTGTATTCCCCGTGATCAATGAGTCCCGCGCTGCGCTACTATGATACGTCTGGTAGCGCGGCAGAGGGCGGGCGGCACCTCACTCCGTCCGCCAACACATGAACACACAAACACACGCGCTCACACACGTATTCCCGCACTGGCTCGCTGGCTGGCATAACCATCAAATTTTCATATATTCCACAGGTACCGTAGCCAATCTGCCCACCAATGGAATAATGGATGAAGGGGAAATCCTCATAGCGTTAGATAGCGGCCTGGAATCACTGGGCTGCTGAATATAAAGGGAAAAAGCGAGATGGTTTTACTGGTTGGCAGCTGCGCGGTCCGCCTCCCAACCCGCCAACCTCCCGTCTCTTCCCCTCCTCCTTCCTCTCTCCCTCTCCCTCGCTCCCTCCCGTCCTTGCTCCATCTCTCCCTCTCTCCCTCCGCCGCTGCTTCACGTGAGCAGGTCACGTGGCACCAGCGGTCACATGCGGCCAATGCGTCAAGCTTGCTACCCTTCCACGAATTGTCTTGCTCCGCCGGGATGCCTGGTGGTGAAGTGTGTGTTGCGCGCTGATGTAAGGTTTGCGTTTTTGCTTTTCACACCTTTCCTAGTGTGAGTTTCATCCTGTAACTCACTCTCTCTCTCTCTCTCTCTCTCTCTCTCTCTCTCTCTCGACGCCCCGTTTTACACTCTCGCAAGGAGGTTTATAAGGCGGGGTAGGGGCTGAGGGAACCGTCTGTTGGGAAATCGCTCTGTTGCAACGCTAACAGCCAACACATACAGGGAGGAGGAGGAGGAGGATAAGGAGGAGGAAAACGAGGAAGAGAAGGCGGAAGAGGCAGAACGAGAAAGAGGAGGAGGAAGGGGAGAAGGGTTTATGTGGGCTTACCTCATGACAAGGAGAGAGAGAGAGAGAGAGAGAGAGAGAGAGAGAGCAGGTGTTGGGTCCCCTTCACTTGTTTATTACCTGACATCACCACTATCACCTCCCCTTCTCTCTCTCTCTCTCTCTCTCTCTCTCTCTCTCTCTCTCCTGCACGTGTTCCTTCCTCATTTCTTTTCCTCGTTTCTCGCGTCATCATCTCTTTTTTCCCTCCTTTCTGCAGCATCTTTTCATCCTTCCTTATTAAGAGATGAGACGAGAGAGAGAGAGAGAGAGAGAGAGAGAGAGAGAGAGAGAGAGAGAGAGAGAGAGAGAGAGAGGAGAAAAAAAAGCAGGTCATTAGGACGTTAACCAGTCGTATACCTGAGGAAGCAGGAGTCCCGTCTATTGCCAGGTAAAATAAGTAAGTAATTAGTAACAGTCAATAGCCAGGACACTAATGATGGGAGGACATGTTAAAAGGGAAGGTTGGGAAAGAGGGAAAGAAAGAAAGAAAGAAAAGGAGAAGAACTGTAGAGAAAACTATTGATATAAGGAAAGTTTAGAAGAGACTGAAACGAAGAAAGAAGAAGAAATGTAAGAATACTATTGAGAGAAGGGAATGTTAAAAGGAAAGTTGGAAAAAAGCAAAGGAAATAAGAGAAGAAAATTATTAATGTAAGAAAACTGTTGACAAGTGGGAATGTTAAAAGGGAAGGTTGTAAGAGAGGAAGAAAGAAAGAAGGAAAAGAAAAAGAAATAAGAAAAATGATATTAGGAGGGAATGTTGAAAAGGGAAAGATGGAAAAGAAAGAAAGAAAACAAGTAAAAGAAAAATGCAAAAATCTCATTCAATATCAGTGGTTTGGTTTTTAAGGAAGGGATAGTATTTTTAACTATGTCTGTCTATCTGTCTGTCTGTCTCACTTCACGTCTAGCCATATACAGGAGCTTCCGGGACACACACACACACACACACACACACACACACACACACACGGGCGGTCTTCCTTAGGTATGCCAATATATGCGCTGCAGTGATGGGATGATAAACGACTTACCTTCATGCCACTCAAGCGGAAGGGAATGTCATCTCTCTCTCTCTCTCTCTCTCTCTCTCTCTCACGGTAATAATCCCTAGTAATGTTTTGAACCACTTGGAGGAATTCACCTTACACCATTTTCATCACCATAACCACCACCACCACCACCACCACCACCACCATTACCTCCATCATCATAATCACCGTCTAGACACACAGCAATCACCTCATATTCAGCCGTGTTTCCTCCTTCCTTCTCCTCCTCCTCTTCCTCTTCCTCCTCCTCCTCCTCCTTTTTTTTCTTTTCCTTCGCGTTCACTTTCTGACGTCGAACAATTTTTCCGTTTCTCTTTCTCTTTTTTTATGCTTTCTTGTTTCTTTTTCTATCTTTCCAAAACTACCTGTCTTTCTTTCCTTCTTCTTCCTAATCTCTGTGTTCTTCCTCCGTCTCCTATTCTTATTCTTGTGTATCCTTGTGTCTCCTCCTCTTCTTCCTTCTCTTCCTCGTGTTGTTGTTGCTGTCTCTCTTTCCTTCTTCCTTATCTCCATGTTTTTCCTTTCCTCTTCTTCTCTTCCTCTTGTGTATCCTTCTGTAGTGTCCTCCTCCTCCTCCTCCTCCTCCTACTACTACTACTACTACTACCACCACCACAGCAGGACTGATGAAAGGGAACCCGTGAGGAGTAATCAATGTCCATCTCCATACAGTGAATTGAAAGGCGCCTCGATGCTGCTCCTCGCGTTCCTGAAGGGTGTTAATTGAAGGCCCGAATCAAGGTACTTCTTCGGGAGACTTGAAGGGCGACGTGTTACCTGAGGAGCGGAATGATGATGATGAGGAGGAGGAGGATGAAGAGGAAGATGAGGACGAGGGTGATGATGATGAGGAGGAGGAAGAGGAGGAAGGAAAAGAACAAGAAGAAGTAGATGTAGAAGAAGATGAACCAGAAATATTACATGAAGAGTTTACAGAAAAAAGAAGAAATCCGATACAACATTATTTTCAAAGCAAGAATGACAAAAAACAAACAAAAAATAACAAATAAATAACAGAAAAAAATACAACTACAACATAATGATTTTCGACGCGAGAGAAAGAAAGGAGAACCCAAAACACTTGAAAAATAAGTAAATACATAAATGATAGAAAAATAAAGAAAAAAAAATGGATATTAAAACTACATTAATGAGTTTTGAAGCGAAAGAAAAAGAGGAGAAACAAAATATATATAACAAAGACGCTACAGCAAAAAAGAAAAAAATGAACAAAAGAGGAAAGCTACACCATTATAATTCCCAAAATGAGTGAAAAATAAATTAATAATAAAACATTGCAGAAAAAAAAACTACATTAGGATTTTAGATACAAAAGAAAAACACACACATAAAATACCTAATATAAACAGAAAAAAAATAATACAACTACATAGTACGATTTTTGACGTAGGAGAAAGGGAAGAAAAAAAAATCACCAGAAATACCTAATGATAACAACACTACTACTACTACTACTACTACTACTACTACTACTACTACTACTACTACCTAAAAAATAATAAAAGAAACATTAGAGAAAATATTTAATTAAAGAGAATAAAACGTGAAGCTTAGACAAGGATGCTAAAAAAAGATCTAATGCTGACGTAAAAGGAAAGGATGTCACCGATTTTACGAGGAGACTAGATTATAATTTTTTTTGAAACGGAAATATGAAACGAGTAAGTTTATTTTTATTTTTTTATTTGTAGTGGGAGTAAAGAAATCAATGGAAACGATGGGATGGGTAGTAGACTCTCTCTCTCTCTCTCTCTCTCGTTCTATATATTTTCGTCTATCTGTCTTTGTTTGTCTCTAACTTTTTTTTTCTAATTCAAAGAAGGTTTTTTTATCGTTTTTTTATTTCTCTCATTTCTTCGTATTAATATTATTCTATTCATCCTCTCTCTCTCTCTCTCTCTCTCGTTCTATATATTTTTGTCTCTCTGTCTTTCTTTGTCTATTTTTTTTCTTAATTCGCAGAAGTCAATATTTTTCATCCTGTCTTTGTTTTCTCTCATTTCTTATTAACATTATTCTATTCACCCTCTCCTCTCTCTCTCTCTCTCTCTCTCCTAAAGACGATGTAACAGAGCAAGGACCTTCATCACACCGCACACATCACTCCTACACCAACCTAACCTATCCTTTTCTAATCCTTCTTTATTCCTACACCTATCATTAGTTTCCTATACATCACTCCTACACCAACCTAACCTATCCTTTTCTAATCCTTCTTTATTCCTACACCTATCATTAGTTTCCTATACATCACTCCTACACCAACCTAACCTATCCTTTTCTAATCCTTCTTTATTCCTATACCTATCATCACTGAGTCTAAAGGCCAGGTAACCACTTCACAATACACCCCCTTGCACAACGCCTAACCACACCAGCACAGCCACCAAAAAACCCTCCCTGACGTAACTCCTGTCTAGATTCTTCGCCCACTACACTATGGGGTCTTAAACCTTTGTTGAGCAACCCCACCAGGACCATTACATGTTTTTTTTTATGGTATAGCTCTTTCTTTCTCTCCTCTTACCCTCCCCCGCCCATATACACTCATACATAATTCATTTTAACCCCGTACCTGCTCTCCATCTTCAACTCTTCTCTTTTTCTTCTTTTATTTTCTCCCTTCCTTCCCTTACCTCCCTTGCCTCATCTCCCTTTCCATACACTCATACAACATCGACAACACCAAAACTTATGCTCCTTCTCCTCCTCCTCTTTCTTCTCTCCTTCCTTACCAAGCTCAAAATCTCCCTCTTCCTATTATCTCTCTTTCCCTGCCTAGTTCCCTCTCTTCTCTCCCTCCTCTTCATTCTCCTCTCCTTACCTCCCCTTCCTTCCTCTTCCTTTTCTCTCTCCCTCCTCTCCTAACCTTTCTATCCCTTCCTACCTACTCCCTCTTTCTTCCTCTCCCCTTTTCCCTCTTCTTACCTTTCCTTCCTTCCTTCATCCCTTCCTTCCTTTCCCCCTCATCCCCTAACATATCCATCCCCCTCTTTCCTTCCCTGTTCACCATGAGATCAACCTTGCCTCGTCCTTCCCTTCCGAGACCTTGAGCAAGACTAGAGCCCCACGTTGCGAAGGCCTGATCTTCCTACCTGGCTGCCCGACACACCTTGACATCTTTCCCCCGCCTCTTACCCAACGGCCCCACGTGGACAGGTAAGGCGGCCAGGTGAGGGACAGCTTGATAAGGGATCGAGGCGCAAGGGAGGGAAACAGATGGAGGGAGAAACTTGAAAAATAAAAAGGTAGAAAATGGGAAAGACATTAGTTGGATAGATAGACAGATAGAGATATAGCATGATAGACAGACAGACAGGAAGTGACGTAAGGTTGAAATAGATGAAATGAGAAACTGGAAAAAAAAGGTAGAAAATGGAAAAAAAAGATACAGAATTGTGAAACTTACATAGATAGATAGTTAGAAAAATAGATTGATTGATGGATTGATACAGATAGATAGATAGATAGAGTAATGTATAGATAAGGAAAGAGGAGGGACAAAAAGACATATGAAGGGTTTAATGCGAAGACAAAAGATAAAAAATGTAGATTGATAGATAAAGAGAGAAGAGAGACAGAAGAGGCACAGTAAGGATATGATGCAAAGACAGAAAGAAGAAAAAACAATGAGCTATATAATGAAATAGGAAAGAACAAGCAAGGAAAGAGAAAAAGAAAGACTGATAAAAGAGAAAAACAAAGAGAAAACAAGAAAAATGATACAGAGAAACAGAGAAAGACTAACAGGGAGAGAAACAGAGAAAACATGACTGGAAGAGAAAGAAAAATAAACAGAGGAAGAAGGAGAAGAAAGAGAGAATAGAGAGAAACAGAGAACACATATAACTGGAAGAGAAAGAAAAATAAACAGAGGAAGAAGGAGAATAAACAGAAAGAGAGAGAGAGAGAGAGAAACAGAGAACACATATAACTGGAAGAGAAAGAAAAAGAAATGGAGGAAGAGCGAGAATGAAGAAAATTGAGAAAATAAAGAGAAACAGAGAACATGAATGGAAGAGAAAGGGAAAGAAATAAAGGAATACAAAAACAACAAGAATAAAGAAAAGAGAGAATAGAGAGAAACAGAGAGAACATGAATGGAAGAGAAAGGGAAAGAAATAGAGGAATACAAAAAACAAGAATAAAGAAAAGAGAGAATAGAGAGAAACAGAGAGAACATGAATGGAAGAGGAAGGGAAAAGAAATAGAGGAAGAGCGAAAAAAAGAAAAAGAAAAAAAAAGAAGTGCATGGCGTATGATGCAACAGGAATGAAGGGAAAAAAGACAAAGAAGAAAACAAAACAAAAAAACACCTACACAGCAAAACACGTGAGGAAAAATAAACAAACAAATGAGGAGGAGAATAGGAATGAAAGAAAGTCACGTGTCGCCCCAACACAACGCGAGGCACAATGAAAGGTTGCAACACACGCACGAACACACGCAGACGCACACAGGCTTACACAAACACCACACACACACACACACACACACACGGTTACACAAATTTCTCTCTCTCTCTCTCTCTCTCTCTCTCTCTCTCTCTCTCTCTCTCCTTTATTCTATTCTTTCTCTTTCCTCATCCACATATTTTTTCTTTCTTTTCTTCCTTCTTTCCTTCCTTTTCTCTCTCTCTCTCTCTCTCTCTCTCTCTTACTTTCTTTCTTATCCTCTTCCTCCTTTATTCTATTCCTTCTCTTTCCTCATCCACATAATAATTTTTTTCTTACTTTTCTTCCTTCTTTCTTTCCCCTTTTTCCTCATTCTCTCTCTCTCTCTCTCTCTCTCTCTCTCTCTCTCTCTCTCTCTCATCGTCAGCGTCTCCGTCGTATCAAGAGTAACAGCGATTCAGCTCCTGCGTCTGCTAAACCTTCCATCACCACTAACGCGCCCGTGCTGACCTAACACTATACCAGACGGTCAAATGAACACCACAGTCTGGGTTGGTATTCTCAGTCAATCGGGTCCATATGAGAGATTTTTTAGGTTCATGGCACAGAACAAGGGTCAAACTACCACCAGGGTCAGAAAGCTATCCCTGGAAATACTCAGAACTCATAAGAAAGCCTTGTTATATATGAAGGTGATCTTGGGCGCTGGTTTGTTTATAAATATGGCCCCTCCCTTCCCAGACATGTGTGTATCTCAACTGAAGGGTTTATTGCTGGCTATGTTGGTTCTGGGTACTTCTTATCAGTGTTACAATCTTCTTCCTCTCATTTCTCTACTCTGTTTACTCTCCAGCATTCCACTCGTAACATATTCAGAAGCTTTTTGTTAGTACCTCCGCTTTCTCAGTTTCCCTTACTAGACTTATTTTTGATTATTCATCTCATTTGGTTCTGGTTACCTCATATAGGGGTTAGTATCTTTTTGTCTCTTATTCCTTGTCTCTGTTTAACTTCGAACATTACTCTCAGGATAAAATTAGAAGCTTCTTGTTAGTCCTACCTATGATATTTTCAGTTTTCGTTTACTAGTGTTTTTTTTTCTAATTTGACTCACGTTTGATATCCTAAAAATCACTCTTACAACAAATTTAAAAGCGTTTCATGAGTGCTAACGTCCGTATTCGAAGCTCTCCTGTACTATACTTTTCTCCTCAGTCCTTGGCAAAGTTTCTCCTCAAGCGTTACCGTTACTAAGAATAAGTGTTTTGATATACTAAAAAATACTCTTACAACAAATTTAAAAGCGTTTCATGAGTGCTAACGTCCGTATTCGAAGCTCTCCAGTACTATCCTTTTTTTCCTCAGTCCTTGGCCCAGTTTCCCCTCACGCGTTGCCGTTACTAAGAACAAACGTTAAGGGCGTGCCAACCCGTCCCCAGTCAGGGTTTGGCACGTCGAATGGAGATAAGGTTTATTCAGCCAGAGGGAAAGAGGGAAACAGCTCGGGGTGGTTGAGTGCGCTTGCGGAACCCATCCAGACAGACGTGCCCATAAGAAAAAAAAATATATAGATAAAAAAATAAATACGCATAATACTCAGAGATATAAATGTTTGTAGTAGAAGCAGTAGTAGTAGTAGTAGTAGTAGAAAAAGAGGTGTTAGATGAAGAAAAATAGGGAAAATAAGAGAGAGAGAGAGAGAGAGAGAGAGAGAGAGAGAGAGAGAGAGAGAGAGAGAGAGAGAGAGAGAGAGAGAAACCTACGAAATATCCGCAAGTTAAATTTGTAGAGATAATGACAGCCAGTAACTCACTTTTCTCTCTCTTCCACGTGTCAGAGAGAGAGAGAGAGAGAGAGAGAGAGAGAGAGAGAGAGAGAGAGAGAGAGAGGGACCTTTCTTTCCCAACAGTTAAAGGGCGTCTACTACTTCACCTACTTCTTCCCCTTCTCCTCCTCCTCCTCCTCCTCCTCCTCGTGTTGTTGTTGTCGGTCTTCTTCTTCATGAGTCAACAGAATGATGCAGCAAATTCATAGAACCTTTGAACGAACGTAGCAACAAGAGAAGGGAAGGAAGGGAGAAGGAAGAGGAGGAGGAGGAGGAGGAGGAAAATAGGTCATCTCCTCCTCCTCCTCCTCCTCCTGATGCTTTTATAATCACCAATAAAAAGGAGAAAAATGGGAACGGAAATTCTAATGATGAGAGAGAGAGAGAGAGAGAGAGAGAGAGAGAGAGAGAGAGAGAGAGAGAGAGAGCGCCACTGTGATAAGACTCGTTAGAAGGAGGACACGTGGCGGAGGGGGAGGAGGAGGAGGAGGAGCGGATGTGAGAGAGACGATAACCCCAGGAAAGGGATGCTGCGGTTAGGGCGAAGAGGAGGAGGAGGAGGAGGAAGATAGTAAGTAATAGGGAAGGGGAAGGAGAGAGGGGAGGGAAGACTTAAAAGGTGGGGAGTGGCAGATGGGTTACGGATAGGAAGGGGAGGCGAGGGGAATTGGGGTGAGGATGATGAGGAAGAGAAGGGGAGAGGAGGAGGAGGAGGAGGACGAGGAGGAGGAGGAGGATCATATAGGAATAGGAATAGGAATGAAAGTGAGGAAGATGATGACAGGGAAATCGGGGAGTTAAGGATATATGGAAGAACAAGAATTGGGAGGAGGAGGAGGAGGAGGAGGAGGAGGAGGGCAAATAGGAAGGGGAAGGCGCAGAAAGAGATGTAAATATTAAAACAGGATTAGTATTGCTCAGAGGAGAATAGAAAAAAAAATGTTTATATGAGTAATAGAGGATAGGAAATTATTACAACTGACAGAAGAAATAAACAATGTCGAAGCTGCTAGTTAATAAAGAGACAACATAAAAAAAAAAAAAAAAAGAGTATGACGAAGTTCAAGGCGGGTGGGACTGAGGCAAAGACAACCAGGATAGGAAAGGAGAGGAAAGGAGGAAAGAAGGGAAGGTGAGGAGAAGAGGGGCTGGTTGGGGAGAGGGGAGTAGAAGAGAGCAGGAAGGAAGGGGAAGAGGAGAGGAAGGGAGAGGAAGAAAGAGGATAGGAGAAGAGAAGGGGAGAGGAGGAGATGGGAGGTTAGAGGAAGGGGCAGAACAGCGAGGAAGGTATAGGCAATGAGAAGATAAGGGAAGGGAAGAAGGGAAGGGGAGAAGAGAAGAGGAGAAGAAGATGAGAGAAAGAAAAGGGTAGGAAGGAACAGATCAGAGAGGAAGGAAGAGACAAGGAGGGGGAGAGGAAGGGGTGGGTAGAGGGGAGAGGAGGGAAAGCCAAGAGGGAGAAGAAAAGAAGGAGAAAAGAAAGATGAGAAAAGAAGACAAGGGGATGGGGTAGGAAGTTAGGGAGGGGAGAGGCATGGAGAGGAAGGGTTGAGAGGAAAGACGAGGAGGAGAGGGGGAGAGAAGGGAAGGGGAGAGGGGCCAGACGGGATGCTGTAAACGTACACTAACAACAACCTCTTTCAAGGCTAAACAATCCACCAACCCACGTGAGTCTGTGCACGTGGCGAACTGACTCACAAAACGACTCTTGCAGCAGCTGGTGGGCGAAGAGGAGGAGGAGGAGGAGGAGGAGGAGGGGGAGGAAATTTGGACGGCTCTTGAGATGATGGGGTCTAAGCGGTAAGAGTTGATTGAAACAGATACCTTGGCCCTCACTCACCTCAGATTGGAGAGAGAGGAGAGAGAAAGGTAGGAGGAGAAGAAGGAGGAGGAGGAGGAGAGGGAAGCTGGAGGGAGAAGAGAGAAGAGAGAGAAAAGGGGAGGAAGACACGGGAGGGATGAAAGAGAAAAAGGAGGAAAGAAAAGGAAGAGAGAGAAAGGATAATGAAGAAAGGAGGGGAAGGAAGGGATGAGATAAGAAGGGAAGAAGAGATGGGAAGCGTGGAAGAGAAAAAGGGAGGAAAGAAGAGGGAGAAAGAAAGGAAAATAGAGAAAGGGTGAAGAAAGAGGAAAAAGGGAGGAACAAGAGAGAGAGAGAGAGAGAGAGAGAGAGAGAGAGAGAGAGAGAGAGAGAGAGAGAGAGAGAGAGAGAGAGAGAGACACGTGTAGGGAATTTGGCAACAGACTCACAGGTAAAGAGAAAAAAAAAATAAGGTTAATAAGGTGTGATATAGAGGCCACGTGTGTTTCTTTTTCTCTTTTTTTTCTCTTCCTCCTCCTCCTCCTCTTCCTCCTCCATCTCTTTCCTCTTCTTTTTCTTTTCCTTCCTTTTTTTCTTGTTTTTCTTCATCATTATCAACGTCTTATAAATCATTTTCTTCGTTTTCTTTACCATTTTCTTCTTCCTTGCTTCTCCCTTCTAGAAATTTACCTCTTTTCTTCTTTTTCTTCTTCTAATCTCTCTCTCTCTCTCTCTCTCTAGTAGCAGTAGTAGTAGTAATAGTAGTAGTAGACAATGAGAAAAGATACCTCTCACAACGCAACTCTAATGGATGGAAGCTGTAGTAGTAGTAGTAGTAGTAGTAGTAGTAGTAGTAGTAGTAGTAGTAGTAAGATAAGTATCAGATGAGGATGAAAGATATGAAAATTGAGAGAGTAAACAGAACACTACCTCCTCCTCCTCCTCGTGCCTGCCTCCGCCGTCACAACATCAGTACACACACAATCACAATCTCCTTTATCACTTCCGTCTTATCGTAATCAGAGTAAAAAGTAGACCACATGGCGGCCGCTGGCTCTCCCCTCTCTCCTCTCCCCCACGTCCCCTTCCTCCTCCACTTCCTCTTCCTCCCTGCGCCCGGATTCACAAACACATCGGCACTCCACTTCCCCTGTTTGAAAAGCCTCTCGTGCAAGCTGGTGGGATGTTCATGGTCTGTTTAGTGATGTTTGTGATAGTTTTACACGGCGTCTGCACCATGAACGGGGAAACTCACTCATGAAAGCCCGGTTAACCTGCTCTGCGGACTTGGGATATAGCCGTAATAGAAGCCTGATACGTTTAAGTCTATGGGTAAAAGAGAAGGAAGAGGAAGGGAAGGAAGGGGAGGAAATGGTGAAAGAGAAGAAAGGTAAAAGGAGAAGGAAGCTGAGAAAGAGGAGGAGAAAGAAAAGGGAAGAAAGGAGAGGAAATGGGGGAAGAGGAAGGGAAGAAAGGAGAAGGAAGCTGAGAAAGAGGAGGAGAAAGAAAAGGGAAGAAAGGAGAGGAAATGAAGAAAGAAAAGAAAGGTAAAAGGAGAAGGAAGCAGAGAAAGAGGAAAGGATAAGAAATATGAAATAGCGAGAAAGAGAGCGACCAACCACCCCCACCTCCACACCACCTCCACCACCACCACCACCACCTTCCAAGAACAACAAATGCAATCATGTGGAGGTGGAAGGACGTGAGCCAAGAATCACCACCTCCACCTCCACCACCACCACCACCATTACAAATAACAACAACAAGAGCAACAACAACAACAACACTCCAGAGACCAGATATTTCACATCGTCGAGAGAGAGAGAGAGAGAGAGAGAGAGAGAGAGAGAGAGAGAGAGAGAGAATATTGGTAATTTCTGGTTATATCCTACTCTCTCTCTCTCTCTCACACACACACACACACACACACACACACACACACACACATTCTCGCTCTCTCTCAAAATACAAAATTAAGCCTTTCACTAAATATTCCTCCCCTAACACAAACACAATCTTTTTGACACAAATCATACATAATTAATTCCATTAGGCCTCGATTCATCTTATTATTATATCTATCGATCTATTTATTTATTCATATGCTGAGGCGGTGTGACACGTGTGCGGCCAGGTGTGTGTGTGTGTGTGTGTGTGTGTGTGTGTGTGTGTGTGTGTGTGTGTTTGACCCCACTGTGAACGTGATATTGTGGTAAATTCGTTTATTCTGAGAGAGAGAGAGAGAGAGAGAGAGAGAGAGAGAGAGAGAGAGAGAGAGAGAGAGAGAGAGAGAGAGAGAGAGTAGATTAATTACTCTCTCTATCGTAACCAATCAGGAGAGTCACGTCAGGAGGGAGTAGTGGGAAGATCAGATTCATTAATTACTTTGACCTCCACACGTGATCCCCCTCCCCTCCCCACGCCCCTTCCTCCTCCCCTCCCCTCTCCCTCTCCCCACGCCCTACTTCTCCTTCTCCCTCCCTCCCTCCTGCTCCCCTTCACCCCCCCAACACACCCCTGTCTGCTCCCCCTTCCTCCCCCCCCCCCGCCCCCTCTTACTCCCCCTACACACGCCCTTTCCTCCTCTCCCTAAAAACACACAAACACACACACACACACACAAACATACATACACAAAGCTTTTTTTTCTGTCCTTTTTTCTCTCTATCTTCGTTTCATTCATTCTATCTCACTTTTCTTTAATGTTTTTTTTATTATTTATTTTTATTTATTGTTTTTATTTTTGTTTTTCTCCATGCATTACGACTTTCTTTTCTAGTCCTCCTCCTCCTCCTTCTCCTCCTCCTCTTACTTCTCCTCCTCCTCTTCTTCCATTATTGCCCTTCATCCTCTTCCCACCTTCCTCCAATCTCCGAGTTATGAAAAGCTGGGCCCTTGTGTGTGTGTGTGTGTGTGTATGTGTGTGTGTGTGTGTGTGTATGTGTGTGTGTGTGTGTGTGTGTGTGCGCTATTAGTCATGCCACTCTCCGCACCATATAGGCGATGAGTCACTGTGTGTGTGTGTGTGTGTGTGTGTTTACTTATATGATTGTACGAATGTAAGAAGCTGTTGGTATTGGGTGACTGTGTGTGTGTGTGTGTGTGTGTGTGTGTGTGTGTGTGTGTGTGTGTGTGTGCTTGCTTACACAAAACCAATGAATAAATATTTACACACACAAACTCCCTAAACTTAATATCAAGTAAAAAAAAAACAACGTAGTAGAAAAAAGAAGATTCAAATATAATAAAAGTGTAAAAAAGAGGAGGACAAAAAACACTTAAGAGGAAAATATAAAAAAAGGGAAAATAAAAAAAGGAATAAAATCGGAAGGAAAATACAATGAAAACGAGGAAAAAAAGATTGTAAAGGAAATTGAAAAAGGGATAAACTAGTAAGGAAAATAACATAAGGATGATAAAAATATATATAAAGGAAAATAGAAAAGGGAAAAAAGTAACCAGGAAAATAATATATAGACACTGAGAGAAACAAAATACATAGACAAACATCACATTGAAAATAAGGAAGAAAGAAAGGAAAGAAGGAAGGAGGGGAGGGACAGAAAGCAAGGAGGAGGATACAGGGGTGAAGGAAAGGAGAGTAGGGGGGGAGGGAAAGGTGTGAAGGAAGGGGGTGAGATTTGAAGAGTAAAGGAAGGTATAGGAGGAAAGCAAAGAAAGCTAGGAGGAGGGGAATACAGGTGAAGGAAAGGAGAGGAAGGGGAAGGGATAGGTGTGAAGGAAAGGGTTAGACATCGAGAGTATAAGGGAAGGTAGGGTAAGTTAATTTCTGTAGGCTTAGGGTCATATTTTTAAACATTTCTGCCCCCAAAAACACGTAATTTACTAGTCTGTCGTGGGAGTTTAGGGCATTTCCAGGGGTACTTTTATGACCGTGGTGGTAGTCTGAGCCTTCTTCTGTACCTTGAACCTAAAAGAACACTCGTTAGAATTCAATTAACTTCATTGTTGGCCTTTGGAAATAGTTGGTGGGGTTGGGAGCATCTGACAATACCAGCCTTAATCTAGTTCATCTACGTGTGTTCCAGTGTTGAGATGAAGGTAATCACGACAGAGGGAGAGATAAGGGACGAGGGTGAGATAGCAGAGAGAGATAAGAAAGCAGTGACGCAGATGGAGGAGATAAAGCGAAGAGAAAAAATGAGGAGATAGTGAAGGAAAGAGGGAATGAAAGAATGAAGAGGGGAAGAGGAAGAGGAGTAAGGGAAAGGATGATGATGAGAAGGAGGAGATGAGAAAGAAGAAGAAAAAGTGGAGTTGGTGAAGGAATGAGAGAAGGGAGAGTTAGTAAAAGGAGAAGGAGGAAGAGGAAGAGAAGGAGGAAAGGAAAGGAGGAGGAGGAGATAAGCGAGATGAAAAAGTGGAGTTGGTGAAGGAATGAGAGAAGGGAGAGTTAGTAAAAGGAGGAGGAGGAAGAGGAAGAGGGAGAAAGGGAAAGCAAGGGAGAGAATGGGGGAAGGGAGGATAAGAGAGAAGAAGAAATGGGGAAGTTAGTGAAGGAAAGAGAGACAAGGAGGGCAAAGTATGGAGAAGGAAGAGAAAGAGAAGGAGAAACGGAAGAGAGGAGGAAACGGTGAAAAAGATGATAAGGAAATGGAAAAGAGGAGAAGGAACAGAGAGGATAAAGAGGAAGAGGAAGATGAGTATAGAAGAAGAGGAAGAAGCACAGAAACAAGAGGAGGAGGAGGAGAAGGAAGGTTATGAGGTGGAGAAGGAAGAGGAGCAGGAAGAGGCGAAGGAGGATATGAAAAGCCACAACAAGAAGATAAAAAGAAGAAGAAGAAGAGGAGGAGGAGGAGGAGGAGGTGTAAGACAAACAAAGATCCACATTGCACAAGGATTTCCTCAAGGACCTGCGAGCGAAAATAAATGCGCATTGAGAGAGAGAGAGAGAGAGAGAGAGAGAGAGAGAGAGAGAGAGAGAGAGAGAGAGAGAGAGAGAGAGAGAGAGAGAGAGAGAGAGATACTGACCTACTGAACCATATCTCACAACCTAAACAATCCGTCTCTTAAATCTGTCTCTCTCCTTCCTTCCTCTCCTCCTCCTCCTCCTCCTCCTCCTCCTCCTACTCTTCCTCCCACGTATTATAAGAACTTCAAGGACACACACACACACACACACACACACACACACACACACACACACACACACACACTTAAAAAAAAAAAGGAAATTACTATACAGAGCTTCGAAATTATGGCACGAAGTTGATGTATATACGTAAGATGATGTTTTAATTAGCTTTCAGAGAGAGAGAGAGAGAGAGAGAGAGAGAGAGAGAGAGAGAGAGAGAGAGAGAGAGAGAGAGAGAGAGAGGGCGTAAGCATGAAGTGTTTGTGTACTAATGTGGGCAAGGACTGGGTTAGGGAGGAGGAGGAGAAGGAGGAGGGGGAAGGGGAGGAGCATTGATAGCAGGCTGGTGTGGAGTGCTTGAAGGTGGGGGAGTAGGAGGGGGGGGAGGGGGGGCGAAAGCAGGATCACGTGTGCCTGCCTATGAACCCCAGCCAACCACGTGACATACCCAACACGTGTTCAGGGAGGGTAGGGGGGAGGGGAGGAGCATGCCCTTACCACTCCCACCCACCCACTATTCCCCCTCCCTCTCTTCCTCACCCCCTTCTCCTTCCTCTCTCACCCCCATGCAAAGCATATCCTCAGTCCTTCCTTCCTTCGGTTCTTCCTAGTATTCTCTCTCTCTCTCTCTCTCTCTCTCTGTTCCTTCATTCATCTTTCATTTTTACTTTTTTTTGTTTTCTTTCTGTTTTCTCGTTTCTTTCTTTGTCTTCTTTCCTCTTTTTCCTTCCTTCCATCTTTCTTGCATTCGTGTCTTCATATGTCCCCTATTCTCCTTCCTTACTATCTTTTATTTCTTTGTTCTTTTCCTTATTCCCCTTCTTCACTCTTTTGTTCCTCCCCTTTCCTGAACACTCCATCATCTTCATCTCCTACTCCTCTTTCTCCCTTCCTTAATCTTTTCTTTTTTATCTTCTTTTCCAGTTATTTTTTCCTTCCTCAAATCCTTCTTTTCTCATCTTCCTCTTCGTTTTTCAAGCCTGTCACTTCTCGACTTCTTTTGAATCATTCTTTCATTCCTTCCTTCCTTCTCCTCCTCTTCCTCCTGCTCTTTCTTCTGCTACATCCTCTTTTCTGCTTTTTCATTCATTCTTTCCTTCCTCCTCCTCCTCCTCCCCCTCCTCTGCTGTCACCCTGTCTTCCAAAGCAAACATTGGTAGGTATTTTTCATTGCAATTTCACCTCAAGATTCCCACCTTCCACTTTCCTTTGATTCCTTTTTCTTTTCCTCTTCTCTTTCCTTCATCCTCTTACTCGTTCATCTCCTCCTTCTTCTCCTTCTCCTTTTCTTTCTCCGTCCTTCGTAGCCTTTCTCTTTCTCCTTTGAAGTGTTTCCTTTGCTTCTAAAAATACAAAACTTTAGGACATGTTATTATTAAATCTTTTTCGTACCCTATCCTCTTCCTTCTTCTTCGTCCTCTGCTGTTATTGTTTGCATTTACGAAGTTTATAATTATGTTCGTGAATGTATTATGAGGAACATGATTATCCTACACAAGTTTAACGGCTCGACACCACCCCTCCTTCCACACACACACACACACACACACACACGCTTGCCCTCTCAGTCTCTCACGCCCCCAACCCCCCAAACACAAGCAGGTGACCTCAACAAACACCTTACCTGCACTGCCTTGAACTTAAGACTCCCACGGAAACACCTGCCGAGGAGGAGGAGGAGGAGGAGGAGGAGGAGGAGAAGGAGGAGGAGGCCAAGGTGAAGAGGACGTAGGTGATACAGAAAATGAAGAACGTTGACAATTTTTCCTCTTACCTCTTGAAATGACTTACCTAGGGAATATAATTAACGAGGAGGAGGAGGAGGAGGAAGAGGAAGAGTGCATACCCCGTTTTCCATTCGTGCATAAATATTTACCAAACGATCAATAATATTACTAAAGTCTATCTCTCTCTCATACAACACACACACACACACACACACACACACACACACACACACACATTGGAAAGTAAAAGGAAGGGAAATGCAAACTTACTGATTAAAAATAAATTGGATTACGTGACCTTACTCCGGCTTTTATGTGATTTTACGTAGAACACGGAATTAAAAGTTTTGTTGAGTGTTGCGAGGAGAGAGAGAGAGAGAGAGAGAGAGAGAGAGAGAGAGAGAGAGAGAGAGAGAGAGAGAGAGAGAGAGAGAGAGAGAGAGAATTTATCGCCAGACACAACACTGAGATAGGAGATAAGAGAAAATATGGCCTTACACACACACACACACACACACACACACACACACATACACCGGAGGAGGTTGAAGATCGACGAGAAAGATCACTTGCTCAAGTCGGGAGGGTACCTGCTGGCGATTACGAGTCCAACACGTGATCAGGCCGTGGTGGATTACACACACACACACACACACACACACACACACACACACACAAACAAGAACAAATTGGCTCACAGGATAGACGTAGAGATTAGGAACGAAAAAAAAAAAAAAGTAATAAAAAGAGGAAAAAAAAAAGAAAATACGACCACGATTATGAATGACAGACCTTAGCGCCAAGGACACTGAAGGGTAAACAAACAAAAAAGAGAAGAATAGAAAGGAAAAAAAAAAAGATGGGTGGGGCGGACGCAAGAGGAGGGAGAGGGGAGCAGTCACGTGTAACAGAAGAGAGGAGGAGGAGGAGGAGGAGGAGGAGGAGGAGGAGGTGGTGGTGGTGGTGGTTGCTTGATTCCTTCTGCCAAAATAAGTCTTTATCTCTCTCCCACTCTCAAAATCCTAATTCTCTGATATATAATGAACGTAAGTATTAAATAGTGAATGCTGGACACTAATTCTCTAATACAATACAACTGAATCCATATTTTTTTTTCTGAATGGTGAATGCTAAGTAAATTACCAAGTACTAAATACGTACTAATTCTCTAGCTCTGTAACTGATTGGGTGAGTCTAACAATCACTGAAAAAAAAAAGAAAAAAAGATGTGATATATAAGAACATGATTAAAAAGACACACCTGTATAAATTCTGGACCAGCAATAACTGCGTCAACCAGAGGAATCTTCAAGCAGAGAGTTCTTCGCCCTCACTGCCAGCTCTCCCTTCCTCGACCCTTCCCTAACACCAGAATCCAGCGGTATCAGCCAGCCAGCCAGACCACAAGTACCACTCTTTTTGTGCGATTAACGGATACATGCGCCACAATAATAATGTTCTTCGTTTTTTTTTATTTTTTTTACAGTAAGGAAGTAGCTCAAGGGCAAAAAAACAAAGCAAAACAAAAGAAGACAGTTAGGTCAGAAGGGAGGTAAAAAAAACTGTAGAAGTAGTTTTTGCAATTGCAGTAAGACAACTACTACGGTACTACTAAGACTCCTACTACTGCTACTACTACTACTACTATCACCACTACCACCACTGCTACTACCACTGCAACCGATAACAGAACACGTGACACCAAGGCAAGAACTCGTGCTCCTGGACTCACACAATTATCTCGCTTGCCGTAAGAATAATTATCTCGCCTCGCTCAAGATATAAGGGCATCAATAAAACCACTCACGACTTCAAGACATAAACAAACTACGCTAACAGTGATGAGTGTTTACACCTGGCAAGCAACGTGTGTGTGTGTGTGTGTGTGTGTGTGTGTACGTGAGTGGCGCAATAAGGCTGTCTCGGCAGTATCGTGATAGGCCACAAACGACCTTGATCGACCAGCGTCAGGCACGTGGATGTGTGTGTGTGTGTGTGTGTGCATGAGTGCGTGCGTCATTGTGTGTGTGTGTGTGTGTGTGTGTGTGTGTGTGTGTTCGGGCACTTTGCAGATCCACAAGAAAACAAACAAACTGAGAATAAATATAAAATAGAATATAATAAAAAAAAATAAAAAATCAGGGACAAGAATAAATAATCAATGATTCTCAAAGCTTTTCGGCTGGTATTATAAGACATGCGCTTCTTACATCAGCTATTTCTAATGGTCAATGAGAGGGTCAGTCGGATTCTAATGAGTGTTTCTTCAGGTTCACGGTACAGAGGAAGGGTCACACCACCACCAAGGTCATAAAACAACCCCTGGAAATGCTCACAACTCCTACGAAAGCCTTGTCAAGTAAGTGTTCTTGGGCGGCGAAATGTCTTATAATCCGACCCTTTTAGTATCCTCACGACGCCGATGCATAGCAGAACAGGGACAGGTAAGGTCGGGAACATTCACTTTTGGCTACCCGAGGCGGCGTAGCTCATCTCCCGTCTCACTAGGAAGCAAGACTCACACACATACTGAAGAGGAAGAGGAGGGGGATTACCGACGAAGGATGGAGACTGTAACAATAATGATGATAATGAAAGATAAAGATAGTAAAGAATCATTGGTATAGTTGAGAATAGTTGGGATAGTAAAGTAATAGTGGTTTTTTTTTCATCTTATCAGTTAACAAAATCTTTTCGAACATTATGAAGATAGCACCGTCACCTAATCTCCCTTCTCCTTCTTCCTTTTCTCCCTCTCCCTTCTCTCCCCCTCTTTAACTTTCCCTCTCTCTTTTCCTTTCTCTCCCTCTCTTTCCCTTTCTCCCACCCTCTCTAGAAAAAGAAAGTGCAACAGTAAACAAGAAAATAAACAAAACAAAATGAAAAATAATAAAAACCCGCATTCTTGCACGACGAGAGAGAGAGAGAGAGAGAGAGAGAGAGAGAGAGAGAGAGAGAGAGAGAGAGAGAGAGAGAGGAACGTACGTAGGAAGAAGTGCAGGTGTTCAGAAAGTATTTGGCAACCTATGAACGTAAGCGACTCTCCTCCTTGCCCTTCCTCCTCCTCCTCCTCCCTGCTGTCTCACGTGTCCTCACAAGCAGAAGGACAAGCAGTAAAGGGGTGTGGGTGCTGTTTTTTTTCTCCTCCTCCTCCTCTTCTTCCTTCTCCTCCTCCTCCTCCTCCTCTCCCATTCCTTTTTGCCGCCCTGTCCTCCATTCTCAGACTTCTTGAGAGAGAGAGAGAGAGAGAGAGAGAGAGAGAGAGAGAGAGAGAGAGAGAGAGAGAGAGAGAGTTTTTCTGTAATATAAGAAAAAGTGGTGACTCGGTTCATGGACAAAATGAGAGAGGGGAAACGAGAGGAGGAGGAGGAGGAGGAGGAGGAGGAGGAGGAGGAGGTCAGAGGATACACGATCTAAAGTCTAACCCCAAAAGTTTGGATGTAAACACCAACGACTGTGAAATGAAAGGAATCTCTCTCTCTCTCTCTCTCTCTCTCTGTTACATTCTCTTTCTTTTCTGCTGCTTTGCTTTTTTCTTTTCTTTCATTTTCCTTTCTTTTCTTTCTTTCTTTCTTTCTTTCTTTCTTTCTTTCTTTCTTTCTTTCTTACTTTCTCACGTAACCCCAAAATAAGGCATAGAAAAAGAAGAGGGAAAAGGAAAGTGAAAAGCAAAAATAATGAAAAAAGAAAAGAATGAAAAGCGAAAGAAAAGCAAAAAGAAAACAACAAAAAATAGAAAACTTTTAAGAGAATGAAAACTCAGAACCAGAAATTGAAATGACGAAAGAAAAAGAGAGAAAAAAAAACAAGAAAAAGGAAAATCATAGGAGTGTTTCGCAGAGAGAGAGAGAGAGAGAGAGAGAGAGAGAGAGAGAGAGAGAGAGAGAGAGAGAGAGAGAATCTGCACTCCTTTCTCTAACCTTTTTTAATCACTCTTTCTTCCTCCTCCTTCCCTCCCCCCCCACCCACCCACGAGGATAAAATACTTACAAAGGAGGAGGAGGAGGAAGAAGAAGAGGAGGAAGAGATCACGTGTTAGGGCGGTGGGATAGATAGCAACATTCTCTCTCTCTCTCTCTCTCTCTCTCGGTGGTGACACGTACAGAACACAAACAAAACATGACCTTCAGCTTGCAACACTCGTGGATAAGAGTTGCAACACATTTTTTTCTTCATTTTTCTTTTCTTCTCCGTAACCTTTCCTCCATTCCTTCTCTCTCTCTCTCTCTCTCTCTCTCTCTCAACGTTTTTTCTTCCTTTTCTGTCTTTCTTCTCTCCGTAACCTTTCCTCCCTTCCTTCCTTCTCTCTCCTCCTCTTCCCTCTCCCCTACGCTCTGTATTATTTCTTCCTTTTCTTTCTTTTTTCTCTCCGGTGTCTTTCCTCCCTTCTTTCCTTCCTTCTCTCCTCCTCTTCCCTTTCTCCTACCATCTCTATCTTTCCTCTGTAGCCTTTTCTCCCTTCATTCTCTCCTTCCCTTTCTTTAGTTTTATTTTCCTTTCTTAATCTTCCTTTTCTTCCTATTTTTTTTTACCGTTTTCTTTCCTTTCTCAAATGTGTTAGGAAGTGAGGGTAATATTTTTAAACATTTCTAAGGCACTCACGCACACGTATTTAACAAAGCTTTCGTAGGAGTTGTAGGCATTTCCAGGGGTAGTTTAATGACCCTGGTGGTAGTGTGACCCTTCTTCTGTACCATGAACCTAAAGAAACACTCACTAGAACCAGACAGATCTCCATTTCGAACTCTGGAAGCAGTTGATGTAAGGGATGGAGGCGTCTGGCAATACCAACCTCCGCCTCACGTCCCGTCCCCATACTGACGAGAAAGCTTCAAAAGTAGAGTAAGGACAGATTTCCGCCCATAGAAACTCATAGAAAACGTTTGTCAGCAGGAAATGTGAATGAGTGAGAGAGTGAATGGGTGGGTGGGTGGGAGGAAGAGAGGGAGGAATGAGATAAGATAGGAAGGAGTGAAGGGTTATGGTGGTGATGGTGACGTTGGTGGTGGTATTGATAGTGACGATGGTGGTTTTGTAATGATGTTGAATATACTCTTGATGATGTTACAATAGGGTTATGTTATTTGTATGATAGTTATGTTATCTTTATTACTTAACGCTCTTAAATCATAACCACTGCCGCTACTGACTTCTACTACTGTTACTACTACTACTACTACTACTACTACTACTACTACTACTACTACTTCGTCTTCGTAGCCTTTACTATTGATTGGTAAAGAGAAAGATAAATAAAAATGTAAATGACGAAGAAAAAAACGTGCACACTAAATGATTTCAAGGCCATACGCGTGCTAAACGTGTACACACACACACACACACACACACACACACACTAACACGAGCAAAGCAAACATTTCACTAGTAATCAATAACGAGAGAGAGAGAGAGAGAGAGAGAGAGAGAGAGAGAGAGAGAGAGAGAGAGAGAGAGAGAGAGAGAGAGAGAGTATATGGGAAGTGCAACGAAACAATAATCGAAAAATAAAAGTTGGAAGAGAAAAAAAGATAAACTAAAAGGAAGACAAAGAAAAACGAGAAGCAGGAGGAGGAGGAGGAGGAGGAGGAAGATAAAAGCCATAAGTGAGATAATTAATTAGGGAGCCTTAATTAATCAACCGGAATGCTTAACTGGCACAAAATCTCGAAATTATGAAAAAATGAAGGTTTAATTATAAAGCGAATTAGTTTTTTCTCACATTTTTACCATATTCTCCTTTTACTTTTTACTATATTTATGATCTCGAATGTAAGTTTTATGGTCCGTCAATACATTTTTTTCATCCATTTTTAAGCTTATATTTTTACCGCCTTTACAGATTCACTAGTTTTATTTGGACTCAGATTTTTATGGTTCTCTCGTGCTACCATTTTCAGTGCTGGCTCTCAAAGCTTCTCTGAACGTATAAATATTTTGAATACTATAATTATCAACGTGTGTGTGTGTGTGTGTGTGTGTGTGTGTGTGTGTGTGTGTGTGTGTGTGTGTGTTCAGATAATTTTTACTGTAGGGCATTCACCTCAGATGGAGAGAACGACAGACTGATAGATAAAGATGTAGATAGATAGATAGATAGATAGATATAGATAGATAGATAGACAGATAGATAGAGACCAACCAGGCCATTCAGCAACCAAACCAGACATAAACAGACATAGACAAAACACAACCTTGAACCAAGCAACCAGAAAGAATGACCTGGTTAGCCACACACACACACACACACACACACACACACACACACACAGCTGCGTAATAACACTGGACACATGTGGATAAGCAGGTCCACATATGTATACGTAGAGAGAGAGAGAGAGAGAGAGAGAGAGAGAGAGAGAGAGAGAGAGAGAGAGAGAGAGAGAGATGGTAAAGCAGATAAACAGACATAAAGTGATGAAAGAGGAAGAGGTGAAGGAAAGAAGGAAGGAAGGAAGGAAGGAAGGGAGGAAGAGACGGGAAATAAGGGAGAATATTCAAAGGGTGAGGGAGCAAGGGAGGACATTAATAAGGGAGGAAAGTTATGAGAAAAATATACAGGGAGAGGGAGGGAGGGAGGGAGAGGACGAAGGGAGGAGATAAAAATGAGGAGAACGAAGGGAGGAGGTAGAAAATTAGAGAGAAAGAGGACGAAGGGAGGGGATGAAAAAGGAGAGACAAGACAAGGAGAAGAAAGAAGGAGGAAGAGGAAGAAAAGAGGAGGTGGAGAAAGAGGACGGAGGTAGAAGAGAAACACAGAAGAGAACGAAGGAAGAGGAAGCGGAGGAAGAGAAATATGGGAGGATAAATAGGAGGTACACAGTAGAGGGAAGCGATGAAGAAATTAAATAAAAGAGAAAGAGAGAAGGAATGAGAGGGAAGGATTGCCTGAAGAGACGTCACATGCAAGGGAACGGAAGATTGAAAGAAAGGAAAAAAAAATGATAAAGGATGGGAAGAGAGATAGAAGGAAGAGGAAACAAAACAAGATTAAAAAAAGAAACAAAGGAACGATAGTGTAAAAATACGAATAGGATGAAAAAAAAAGTAATAGAACGTAAGAAAAAAACAGAAAATGTGCAAGAAAAAAGTAAAAAAGAAAAGCGAGTAATTAAATGAGGAAATGAGAGATTGCTATTAGGTCCCGGGAGAGAGAGAGAGAGAGAGAGAGAGAGAGAGAGAGAGAGAGAGAGAGAGAGAGAGAGAGAGAGAGCGAGCGAGCACCACCACCACCACTACTACCACCACCACCACCACCACAACCACCACCACCATCACCTCCACTCCTGACCAAGGCGCAGACGAGCGGACGTGGATCAATAGAAACAGCCCCGGCAGTAGTAGCGGCAAGTCCACCCGCTCCACCTACCTCCTCCACCCACTGTCCTCTTTCAATTCTCCATCCTCAAACTCCCACCCTCCTCCTCCACCGTTATTCCTCCACTTCAACCCTCCTCAATCTTTCACTTTTCTATCACCAATCCTTCTTTCTCAACCTCTGTCCCGTACCAACTATCTTCAATCCTTCTCATGTAACCTCTATTCACAACTTTATAACTCTCAATCCTATACCTTTAGTTTCTCTTCTCAATCTTCTATCATCTCTCTACCAGCAACCTTTCTTTCTCTTCCTCTGTCATCTACCCACTATCATCTGTCTTCCAGCAAACATCCTTCATCAACAACTCCTTTCTTTGTCTCTATCATCTGCCAACATCCTTTCAGATCTCACTATACCATCTTCAGCAACATCTCTACTATTCTTCGCCAGCATCATTCTGTCCTATCCCCTTATCAGACATCTACAGGAATTCATACCCTCTACAAAACTCCTCAGTCCTTCATCCCCAATCCGTGACCCTCGGGAGAGCATCTACAGGTATTCGTCAGACCCCAGATCTTCTTCTTCGATCGCTTTCCTTCCTCCCATTCCTCAACTTTGTTCTGTACTCTTCCGGCGAGGTTTAGCTTTCCGTCAGTTGTTCTTTGTCTTGTTCTCCCGCCGAGTTATCGTTCTCGTTCTATACCAGTTAGTCTCAGTCATCTGTTAACTTTTCTCTTCTTTCCGACACCAATTTCGTACTTTTCCGGCTACTCTCAGCTATGCCTTTCTCATCCTCTTCATTTTTCAAGCCTGCCTTCTATTTTTTTCCAATCATTCTTTCCTTCCTAAAGTTCTTCTTCCTCCTCCTCTTCCGCGTCCTTCCTTACCCTACCCGGCAAAGGTTGATTAATTAATATTTCGCGAGGATGAGGAAGAGGACGAGGAAAATTGAGCAGACCGATTTGCTGTACCTACGAATTAGTGGATCGTTGATTAGTGTGCGTACCAAGGTGTGTTTGTGTGTCTGTCTGTCTGTCTGTCTGTCTGTCTGTCTGTCTGTCTGTCTGTCTGTCTGTCTGTCTGTCTGTCTGTCTGTCTGTCTGTCTGTCTGTCTCTCTCTCTCTCTCTCTCTCTCAAAGACAAAAGACACAAAGAGAACGATAGATACATTCATTACTATCATCACCACCATCATCATCATCACTTCCTCGTTGCCCGCAGTGACAGCAAACAAACATCGAGTGAACTGACTATATCATTTTTTTTCCGGGTCGAGTATTTTTATTCTGGCGCGGATGTTTTGCACACTCTCCCGCCCTGGTAATTGCCGTGCTAATCAAGCGAGCGTGGTGAATCCTTGCAAATGGCAGGTGGGGAATGCAAATGAGAGAGGGAATCACAGCACACACACACACACACACACACACACACACACACACACACACACACACACACACACACACACACACACACACAGATTTGGAACAGACTAAGTGAGGATGTAGTATCGGCGAAGAGTGTGCACGACTTTAAGGAAAAACTGGACAGATACAGATATGGAGACGGGACCACACGAGCGTAAAACTACAACTAGGTAAATTCACACACACACACACACACACACACACACACACACACCAGACAATAATGTGGAGAGTTTTCAGGTCATGTGGTGGTGGTGGAAGGGAGGTCAGAGAATGCGTGGAATACAGTAGAAATGAAAAGTAATTATGGAGGTAAAATTCACGTCATTGTATTAGTGGTGGTGGTGGAGGAGGAGGGGGAAGGAAGGTCACTGAATACGTGGAATACAAAAAAAAGTAAAAAGAAAATGATTGTGGAGTTAATATTCACGTCACTGTTCAGCTACCAGGGAAAGGGATTAATCTTTTCCTCCTCCTCCTCCTACTACTACTACTACTATTACTACTACTACGACTACTACTCTGGGCATTGAGACACACACACATCAAAGGAATGGGAGAACAATAGATAACACAGATAAAAGAACAATATAACACACACACACACACACACACACACACACACAGAGCGAGAGAGCGCCTGAAACACCTGCCGCCTCACGTGTCCCGGGCCCCAGCTCAGGTAGCCCCGCCCCCCGCCTGCCCGCCGGCCAATCAGCGCACACACCTGTCTGCCGCGTGGAGGGGTGACACGGAGCATTATGTGGACACCTGACCGGCAGCGACAACAACGGCAACAACAGCATCAAGAACATCAACAAAACTATGATTACGGCTACCACCTCCACCACCATCACCACTGTCAACACCACCGTGACCACCACCACCACCACAATCATTGACAACCAAAACAACAATATAAACAAGTGATAATGGCACAAACAACAACAAAAACAACAGTATGACAACCAATTCCACCACCACCACCACCATCACCACTAACAACAACCACAACAACAACAACAACAATACGACTACCACCATACCCACTCCTCTCCGTTAATATTTTCTTCTATTCTCTCCATTTTCATTTTCTTTTCTACCTTTTTCTTTTCTTTTATTTATTTCCTCCTCCTCCTCCTTATTCAACATTTTTTCCTCCTTTTTTTCTTTTTCTTCTTATGCTGCTTCCTCCTCCTCCTCCTCCTTCTCCTTTACTACGGGCAGAATGTCAATATATTTGTTACTAAGAACTCTATTGTTATTCTTTTCCTTCTTGTGTGTGTGTGTGTGTGTGTGTGTGTGTGTGTGTGTGTGTGTGAAGGAGGTGGATGGCGTATGTGGAAAGGCAGTGAGTGGATAGAAGACGAGGAAAAGAAGAAAAACTGTAAGGTTGAAAAATTAAAAACAAAACAAAAATAAACTGTAATGGAAGTACTTTGCTAAGTTCATAAGTGCATGAGAGAAGAATTTTACTTATCGAACTCAAATATTTCTCTCTCTCTCTCTCTCTCTCTCTTCTTATGACAGGGTACTGCAGAAAGGGGAAGAGAAGGGAAGAAAGGGAAGGAAGCTATTTTTAATATTTCGTCGTTTAGAAACTACAAAACTAAAGAACGATGCTTTAGGAATCGTTATTCGCAACAGACAAAACAAATGAATGAAAGCAAGCAACAAAGATATGAAGGCAAAGAGAGAGAAGACAAAAGTTAACGAAGGGAAAGGGAGATGAAAGAAGCTAAGTCTGTACTGCCTTCATCTGTCTCTCTAGGGCAGTACAGTTAACCACCAATAAAGCGAATGAATGAAAACAAGCAAGAAAGATATCAAAGCAAACAGAGAAAGAAGACCCAGAGGAGGCATTGAAGGAAAGGGGAGATGAAAGAAGCCTGCTATAACGAGCGCTTCCTGTCTCTCTGGGCCAATAGTCGACTCCTCTGACCTCCATGCGCCAGTGACCACTAGGGGTTAGCGACCGGGCGGGACTTAGGCATGGACGGAGACACAACAGAGCTAACAACAGCCTAGACACCTGCTTCCGTGACGTATAAGACCCTCAACTCACATCTAATGCCAACAGTAATCTACAACACGAGAGATAAGCGGAGAAACAGCTATGTAGAAAAAGAGAATTTCTACTGCCGCACCCGCCCTCTGTATGGTGCTGCCCTCTGCCCGCCTATTCACGTCATCCCAGCTCAAGTGCCCCGTCTGCCCCGCACCGCCCTAGTCAGAGGAAGGGGTGCCCACGGTCGGGTATCCTATGACGCTTCCGCCCCTCACATCAACTATTTTCAAAGGTCAAAAACAAGATAAATTGGGTTTTCCTGAGTGTTTTTATAGGTTCACGGTACAGAAGAAGGGTCAGACTACCACCAGGGTCATACACTACCCCTTGGAAAGGCCCGAAACTCCTCCAAAACCGTGTCAAATGTGTAAGCTTGGGTGCAGAAAGTCTAGAATATGGGCTAAGGATTCGGGAGTGTATGAGGTTCTCTAAACGCCTTGGGGAACGCCGTGGCCAGGGTCGTACATTTCCCCTGGACTTGCTTGAAACTCCTCCAAAACCGTGTCAAATGTGTAAGCTTGGGTGCAGAAAGTCTAGAATATGGGCTAAGGATTCGGGAGTGTATGAGGTTCTCTAAACGCCTTGGGGATGCCGTGGTCAGGGTCGTACATTTCCCCTGGACTTGCTTGAAACGCCTCCAAAAACGTGTCAAATGTGTGAGCTTGGGTGGAGAATGTCTGGAATACGGGCTAAGGATTCGGGAGTGTATGAGGTTCTCTAAACGCCTTGGGGATGCCGTGGCCAGGGTCGTACATTACCCCTGGACTTGCTTGAAACGCCTCCAAAAACCGTGTCAAATGTGTAAGCTTGGGTGCAGAAAGTCTAGAATACGGGCTAAGGATTCGGGAGTGTATGAGGTTCTCTAAACGCCTTGGGGATGCCGTGGTCAGGGTCGTACATTACCCTTGGACTTGCTTGAAACTCCTCCAAAAACCGTGTCAA
This sequence comes from Eriocheir sinensis, assembly GCF_024679095.1. NCBI lineage: Eukaryota > Metazoa > Arthropoda > Malacostraca > Decapoda > Varunidae > Eriocheir > Eriocheir sinensis. The sequence continues at coordinate 1,182,389 of NC_066551.1, read as the reverse complement.
ATGTGTAAGCTTGGGTGCAGAAAGTCTAGATTCTAGACTCTAGAATATGGGCTAAGGATTCGAGTGAATGAGGTTCTCTAAACGCCTTGGGGACGCCGTGGTCAGGGTCGTACATTTCCCCTGGACTTGCTTGAAACGCCTCCAAAAACCGTGTCAAATGTGTGAGCTTGGGTGCAGAATGTCTGGAATACGGGCTAAGGATTCGGGAGTGTATGAGGTTCTCTAAACGCCTTGGGGAACGCCGTGGTCTTTCTGTCAACATTATAATCGTCTCCCCTTCTCCCTTCCTCTCGAGTTCCTTCTCATTCTCTCCCCTTGTGACCTAACCCTATCCCCACCTGCTTAACATTATTTTTACCTTTCTCCCCTCAGCAACAACCTCTCCTCTCCCCACGGAACTCCCCTCCTCCTTCTCCTAGTAATAATAATAATTTTTCCTCCTCATTAAATAAAAAAAATGGAAATATGTAATAGAATGAGCATTAGTGTTAATTAATAGTGACGTGCAGAGAGAGAGAGAGAGAGAGAGAGAGAGAGAGAGAGAGAGAGAGAGAGAGAGAGAGAGAGAGAGAGAGAGAGAGAGAAACCTTAGGGGGCAGAGAGTCACGTGGAAGCAACGTTGATGAACAGCGTGTGTGTGTGTGTGTGTGTGTGTGTGTGTTATAATCAGACATAGTTATCAAGCCCCCCCCCCCCAAGACATTGACGATTAATATTTTCCTGCTTCTCTATAACATGATCTTGATAACTGTCTGTCTGTCTGTTTGCTTGTCTGTCTGTTTCTGTCTGTTTACATCTTTCCGTTTTACTGTCAATGTGTTTTTTGTGGACCTGATTCTCTCTCTCTCTCTCTCTCTCTCGACACCAATACTCTCCCTGGCTGAGTTTTTGAGAGAGAGAGACGCCTCATTTAGGAGAGAGAGAGAGAGAGAGAGAGAGAGAGAGAGAGAGAGAGAGAGAGAGAGAGAGAGAGAGAGAGAGAGAGAGAGAGAGAGAGGTAAAAATAGGTAAAAGGAGAACTGATATGAGGGAAAGGAGGCAAAAGAAGGAAGAAGATAAAGAGAAGAAGGAAAAGAAGGGAGTGAAGATACGGATAATTGGGACGAAGGAAAAAAAAAATGAATAAGAAAACCACAAGGAGGAGGAGGAAGAGACGGATAATGATGAAGAGGAAAAAAAGGAGGAGGAGGAGGAGGAGGAGGAGGAGGAGGAAGAGACGGATAATGATGAAGGAGGGAAAGAAGGCGGAGGAGGAGGAAGAGAAGGGGTGTTGGTGATCCAGATAATCAGAAAGAAGAAGTGTATGGAGAAAACGAGAATAATGAGGAGAAGGAAGAAGAGGAAAACGAAGATGATGAAGAAGAAGAGGAGGGAGAGGAGGAAGAGGAGAGGCAGAAGTGTGAAGAAGTAGAAGTAAACGAAGAAAACGAGGATAGTGAGGAGGAGGAAGATGATGATGATGATGAAGAAATGAGGCGGATGCTGAAGCCACCTTGACGAGGGCGCATCAGAAGGAAGGTGAAGGCTATTACAGGGCCGGGAGTTAAATATCGTACAGTAGGAATGGTGATAACAGGAGAAGAGGAGGAAGAGGAGGAAGAGGAGGTGGAGAAGGAGGAGGAGGAGGAGGAGGCGGAGGAGGAAGAATATATAAGCATCTCCCTGCAGCTCTTCCTCGAACGCCTCTCTTCCTCAAATAACGACTCTTTTTCCGTTCCCTTCACCATCACAGCCTCGCCCATTCATCTCTCTCTCTCTCTCTCTCTCTCTCGTGCCTTCTGATATAAAAAAAAAGCATCTTCATCTCCTCCACCTCCTCTTCCGTCTCTTCCAGCGCAGTCAAGAGTGTAATAATGCTTGCGTGGGAAGAAGAGAAAGAGGAGGAAGAGGAGAGAGGATGCAGGTGTGAGAGTGTTTGGTTCAAGTGAAAAGCAAACCTCAACGTGTCTGGGTTTGTCCTATCTCTATCCTTCCTCCTCCTCCTCCTCCTACTACTACTACTACTACTATTACTACTACAATTACTACCTCATTCATCGTTTCTGGTCTTCTGTTCTCCCTATCCATAAGTCGTAGGTTACTGCTGGTCAGGCTACTACTACTACTACTACTACTACTACTACTACTACTACTTCTTCCTTCACCTCAAGCAACTTCACTGACCTGCTTCAACCACGCCCCTTCCCTTCCCCCCTAACAAACACACACGTGACGAGAAAAAAAAAAATACTACGAAGACCAGGAAATGCCTACAATGTCCTCTCCTCCTCCTCCTCCTCCTCCTCTTTCTCAAACAACACAAAGAACACCAACAACAACACATGACTGACAGACACGGACAACGACCTCAAGAGTTTCACCTCAAACTGCCTTCACGGGGCGTTGGCTG
>NC_066551.1:1157500-1175000 GCF_024679095.1 Eriocheir sinensis | reverse complement strand
GAAGTGTGGAGGAAAAGAACAAGGAGGAGGGGATGGGATAATAGAAAAAATGAGAAGAGGAAAATTGGATGGGAGTGGTGGGAAGGGAGAGAAAGAAGAGGGGAAGGGGTAATGGGAAAGTGAAAGGGGAGAGAAAAAGGGGAAGAAGGGGAGGATGATAGAAAGGGGAAAAGGGGAATAGAGAGAGGGGAGTATAGGGATGAGAAGGGAGGGAGAGAATAGATGGGAAGGGAGAGAGAAAAGGATAGGATAACGGAAGGTGAAAGGGGTCAACTGAAGGGGAAGAAGAGAAGGGGAGGAGGAAGAGAAGGGGAAGGGGGAGAAGAGGATGAAGGGGGAGGGGGGGGGGCCGGCGGGCTGGCTAAGTCTTCCGAATCAATGAGGGGCCACGTGAGGAGTGACGTAGGGGAAGGGGGCGTGGCCTAACTCGACCACGTGACCATGACGTCATAAACTCGTTCCGCCCACCCCGGCTTGGTTCCCACCTGACCCAACACTCTACTCTCTCTCTCTCTCTGCTATCAGTTTACCGTTTAATTTCCTTCTCTTACTTCTTTGTTATTTCTACTCTCTCTCTCTCTCTCTCTCCCTCTTCCTTCCATCCTCCTCCACTTCCCTCTTCATCTTTTCCTCCCCTTCTCTTATCAATAATACACAAATACAAATTGTTTACACTCGAGAACGCAAACTCAAAACTATCCAGAGTCAAGTGTTAATATAATTTCTGCTTGACGATATATATTTTGTTTCCATTTTCGTTTTTTCATTTAATTTCCCGTTTCCATGACATTTCCATTCCTTGAGAGAGAGAGAGAGAGAGAGAGAGAGAGAGAGAGAGAGAGAGAGAGAGAGAGAGAGAGAGAGGAGCTGGATAGATGTATTGATTGTTACTATGAAGAGAGAGAAGGAGGAAGGGAAGGAGAGGGACAAAGGGAGGGATAGAGAGGGGGAAGGAGAGATAAGGAGGGAAGTTGATAGGGGGAGGGAGAGAAAGAGGGAGACAGAGGTAAAATGATAAAAATAAAATAGGAAAAGAGGGAAACAGGAAAGCAGATAGTGATAAAAGAAGGGAGAGAGAAAAAGAAGAAGGGAAATGAGAAAGGAGAGGAAGAAGAGGTAGAAGGATAAAACAAAGAGAAAGAAAAATGGGAAGACAGAGGAAGATGAAAGAAGGGAAGGAGAGAGAAAGCGAGAGAGAAAAGTGTGAATGAAGGAAATAAGAAAGAAGCGAGATAAAAAAGAGAAGGGAGGAAGGAAAGAAAAGCAAGAGAGAAAGGAAGGCGTGAAGAAAAAAAAGTAAGAAATTAGAGGGAGATAAAAAAACAGGGAGACAGAGGAGAGACACAAGAAAGAAGGAGAGAAGAGAAGGAAAGACGAAAGAGGAGAAAGAAAGAAAGAAAGAAAGAAAGAAAGAAAGAAAGGAAGAAAGAGAATAAGTTTTGCGGCTTAACCTATCTTTGGAAGCCTCAAGGGAAAAGAAAATGAGAAAATGAAAGTGACAGGGGAAGAAAAATGATGGTCTTAAGGATTAGTGGAAGATAATGATGATGATGATGACGGAAAAATCTTACTACCAATAATCTGAAAACAATAATGACAAAAATAATGATAATGATGCTACAAAATAAAATAATAAAATACAACACAAATAAATAGTGAAAAATAACAATAATAAAACAAATAAGTAAGAAAATAATAATGTAATAAATTTAGTGTTTATCAGGAGGTTAATTTTCTTAATCATCTAATGTTTTGTCCTTCCTGTCCATCATTTTTGAGAGAGAGAGAGAGAGAGAGAGAGAGAGAGAGAGAGAGAGAGAGAGAGAGAGAGAGAGAGAGAGAGAGAGAGAGAGAGAGAGAAGAATGGAGAGACAGGCTTAATATTCAATAATTTAAGTAAGAAGCTAAAATGAAACATAATATGATGCACTGTAATCGAGGAAGGAGAAAAAAAAGAAGAGGAGGAGGAGGAGGAGGAGGAGGAGGAGGAGGTACCTAGACTCGAGAGAACTGGCTTGGTTGTGTTGGGAGAGGTCAGAGATTCAGGTTGACGAGACTGACCTACACCACTGTAATGAGGTTGAGGAGGAGGAGGAGGAGGAGGAGGAGGAGAAGGAGTAGGAGGAGAATATTCATAAGCGCAAAAATCAGAAAAAGTTATTTGAAAGGAATGAAAACTTTAATATGCTGGAGGAGGATCAGGAAAAGGAAAAAGAAGACGAGGAAGAGGAGGAGGAGGAGGAGGAGGAAGGGAAAAATGAGGGGGATTTGGATTAGGAGGAAGGAGTAGTGAAAATGTTGGAGAAAATGATGATAATAAATATACAAAACTCACGAGGAGCAGATTTAATAATAATAATAATAATAATAATAATAATAATAATAATAATAAAATAATAATAATGATAATAATGATGATAAAACTTGAGTGTAATAAAGATAAGAATACAGCCAAACAAATAAACAGATAAACACACACGCGCACACACACACACACACACACACACACACACACACACACACACACGCAGATAAAGAAGAATTTTTTTTTTACATGGAACGACAATCACTTTCAAGGACGAGAGAGAGAGAGAGAGAGAGAGAGAGAGAGAGAGAGAGAGAGAGAGAGAGAGAGAGAGAGAGAGAGAGAGAGAGAGAGAGAGAGAGAGAGAGAGTCAGTCAGCCACCCACCAAACACCTGCTCGAGTGGTCAACCTTTTTACCTGTTGATGCTGACGTGACTGGAGGCAGGCATGCATTCTTACCTGACATGTTTACCTGCCGGGCCGCGCACACACACACACACACACACACACACAGGTAGGGACAGGTAAGATAAGAAAAGGCCGTGAAGATGGACCAAAAAAAGTGAAAAAAAAAACCATCCCTTACTTGAGGCTCCAAGGTTGTGTGTGTGTGTGTGTGTGTGTGTGTGTGTGTGTGTGTGTGTGTGTGTGTGTGTGTGTGTGTGTGTGTGTGTGTGTGTGTGTGTTGCTTTTCCCGGCTCTTTAAATCAATCAAATATACAAACATAACCAAATATTCAAACACGGATATTTCACCTTCACTTTATAATTACCTAATGAGAAAAAATAATTAACGGTGAGTAACAACATAATATAAATGCATTAGTATCACATTTTTCTCTTTCTCTAACATCAAAGGAGGCAGCTCAAGGGCAACAACAACAAAAAAGAAAAGAAGAGAAAAAGAGACCACAGTGTCGCTGCCCCGGTGAGAAAGGTGAGGAGGTGAGAGAGAAGGGCAGGCATATGTCAGGTGGTGATACAGAAGACAGGCTGGAAGAGGGAGGTGAGGGAGGGAGGGCAAGCATGCATCATAGAGAAAAGGTCAGAGGATTCGGGTAAGGTCCTGGTTTATAGGAATAGTACAAACATAAGAGCTGAAAAATATAAACAAAAAAGAAAATAAGGCTGGGAGGGAAAGTAATAGAAAGGAAAACATGCATCATAGAAGAAAGGTCAGAGGATTTGGGTTAGGTCCTGTTTAAATAGGCAAGGAATAGTTCAGAAAAATGAGTTGAAAAATAAAACAAAAAAGAAAATAAGACTGGAAGGGAGTGTAATTGAAAGGAAAACATGCATCATAAAAGGAAGGTTAAAGGATCTGGGTTAGGCTTTGGTTTAAAAGGGAATGAATCTTTCTGTCATAATAATAGTAAATATAAAAACAATAACAAAATAAAATATAAATAGGCTGGAAGGGAGTGTAATAGAAAGGAAAACATGTATCACAAAAGGAAGGTTAAGGGATTTGGGTTATTTCATGGTTTTAAAGGAAATGAATCTTACTGACACAAAAATAGTAAAAATAAAAACAGTAAAAAAATAAAATATAAATAGGCTGGAAGGAATGAAATCAAGTAATATAGAAGGAATATAAGATTTGGCTTACGTTCTGTTCTGAGGGAAGGAAAGACACTGACATAGAACCTTTGATAAAATAAAGAAATACAGGAAATAACTCGTGGTATTTTATTAAGACACGTAAAAACATGGAATACAGAAAGGTTCGAGAATATGACTTGAAAATATAGTGAAAAACGAAAAAAATAAAGTTCTGTAAATAAGAAAATCGAACTAGCACATAAGGTGAGTTTTTACACTGGAATAAGACACCGGAAAAATTAACTGAAGTAGATTGTAGGAAAACAACTCCACGGGAAGAAAAAATAACAACTGACAGGATTTGAAGACACGTTGAAGACTGAGGGAAAGAAAGGAAGTTCTGGGAAGAGATGAAAAAACGCGTCCACTTGAATACGAGAGCAGGAAGTAAAACAAGAAGCAAAGAGGGAAAAGGAACAGCAGATTCACCGGAAAGAAAGACGGAAAAAAGTCCAACGTAGGTGATGTTATTAAGACTCCTTCTGACAATACGGAACCAGAAAAAGGAGAAAGGGAAAAAGAAGGAAAAGGAGAGGTGTATAAAAAGTTCAAGAGAAAAAAGTCTAGCATGGAATGTGAGGGTAAGACTCCTTATAATATGGAACCAGAAAAAAGAGAGATATAAGAAAAAGGAGAAAAGGAGAAGAAAATGAAGAAGAAAAAGAAGGAAAAATAGAAAAAAAGGAGAAAAAGAAGGGAAAAAGCGAGTAAATGGAGAGACATGGGAGGAGAAAATGAAGAAGAAAAAGAAGGAAAAATAGAAAGGAGAAAAAGAGAAAAAGCAGTAAGAGGAGAGACATGGGAGGAGAAAAACATGTTACTTGGGTTTTGATATGGGACAGAGTATTTGAGATCATGAAAGAGGATCCGATACGCCTTATCACACGCCAGCTACTGAAGGTGAGGTGAGAAAAAATAAAGATGGGACAAATATAGACAAAAGGATAAGCTACCATCATAACACCTCTCGGAAAACTACTTAAGGCAAAAAGAACAACACCCATAAAACAAAAATAAAAAGTGCGACCAGGATCAGATGTCAATTTCTTATAAAGGTGAGAAACGTCAGGTGTGGAGGTATTGGGATGCGTGGGTTTGTACAGGTATAGAGACAGGTGTGTGTATAGACCTACCAGCCTCTTGCACACACTATGTTCTTATGGGCAAATGTTCTTATGTGTGTATGGGGTAGGTAGGCACGCTGGTGAGTAAATAGGTAAGCTGCTTGGAGGAAAGGGAGGTAGGTAGGAAAGGAAGGAGAGTAGGAGGGAGGATGAAAGACAGACAGGGGAGCAAGTAGAGGGTGACAGGGTAGATAAATCAGGAAGGTAGGTAGAATGGGAAGAAGAAAGGAAGGGAGAGAGAGACGGAGGGTGAGAGGCAGGAAGGAAAGAAGTAACAGGTAACAGGGTGAATAAATAGAAACAGGTAGGAAGACAGGTAACTTATGTGTGTGAGAAAGTGAGGTTGAAAAAATTATGCGTGTGACATGAATACTAAGGTCAAAGAATAGAAAAAAAGAGAGAGAGGGAGAGATGTCGCCGCAGGGAAAACTAAGACATAAAAAAAAAAAAAAAAAAACTTATGCAGGCCAGACAAGGTTACGGAGTCCGGTGACGGTGAAAACGTTGGAGGGGAAACGTTTGATCGGATTGACTATATTTTTTCCGGTACTTCTTTTTTCCGACGTCACACGAGGCAAACACGTGAGAACTAAGGTTAAGGGGTACTATAGTAGGCTATGGCGTACTATACCATCCCGTCCCCAGGGTTGTGCACTTTCAATGGGGAGAGGATTTATTCAGGACGAGGGAAAGAAGGAGGCAGCTCGGGGTGGTTGAGACCGCTGCGTTACTCATTCTGATAGACCTTTTCCCTACCAGAGCAAGAGGAACATCTGTAAAGGTATTTTTTTCAGTAAAGGGATCATATATTTTTTTTTACAGTAAGGGAAGCAACTCAAGGGCAAAATCATATGAAAACAACAAAGCCCGCCATGCACTACTCCCATAAAAGAGAGTAGAGTGGCCGAAAGAGAGGTCAATATCGGGTGGAGAGGTGTCTTGATACCCCAATGTTGTAAGAGGTCAGGTCGTAGGCAGGAGGAAATATAGACGAATGAAGGTTTGTGTGTGTGTGTGTGTGTGTGTGTGTGTGTGTGTGTGTGTGTGTGTGTGTGTGTGTGTGTGTGTGTGTCGTGAGAGCTAAGGTCAAAGGCTAAAGAGAGAGAGAGAGAGAGAGAGAGAGAGAGAGAGAGAGAGAGAGAGAGAGAGAGAGAGAGAGAGAGAGAGAGAGAGAGAGAGAGAGAGAGAGAGAGAGAGAGTGTTCACCACAGGGAATAAATGCTATCAGAACATATAACAAACTTTAGCCCAAAAAAACAACTTATGCATAACAGACAAGGTTACGGAGTCAGGAGAGGGTGAAGTAACGCTGGAGGAGGAAGCGTTTGATGGGAGTGAGTGTGTTTTTCCGGTACTTCTTTTTCTGGCTCTCAACGTCACGCCGAGAGCTTGTTTGGCTTACGCGCGTGGGGGGCAAGTGTCAGTCAGGGCTCAGGTTAGCTGTCGAGGCCGTGATATCAAGGTTGACGGGGGGAAAAGAGGAAAAGAGAGTGAATGAGTGGGAGAGATTGCTAGATGAATAGATAGATGTAGAGATATGTAGAGAGAAAGACAGATAGATAGATAGATAGATTGCACGGTAGTTGTCGAGGTCGTGATATCAAGGTTGACGGGGGGGAAAGAAGAAAAGAGTGAGTGAGTGGGAGAGATTGCTAGATGGATAGATAGATGTAGAGATATGTAGAGAGAAAGACAGATAGATAGATAGATTGCACGGTAGTTGTCGAGGCCGTGATATCAAGGCTGACGGGGGAAAAGAGGGAAAGAGAGAGTGAGTGAGTGGGAGAGATTGCTAGATGGATAGATAGATAGATTGCACGGAAGTTGTCGAGGCCGTGATATCAAGGCTGACGGGGGAAAAGAAGAAAAGAGAGTGAATGAGTGGGAGAGATTGCTAGATGGACAGATAGATGTAGAGATATGTAGAGAGAAAGACAGATAGATAGATAGATTGCACGGTAGTTGTCGAGGTCGTGATATCAAGGCTGACGGGGGAAAAGAAGAGAGTGAATGAGTGGAAGAGATTGCTAGATGGATAGATAGATGTAGAGATATGTAGAGAGAAAGACAGATAGATAGATAGATTGCACGGTAGTTGTCGAGGTCGTGATATCAAGGCTGACGGGGGGGAAAGAAGAAAAGAGTGAGTGAGTGGGAGAGATTGCTAGATGAATAGATAGATGTAGAGATATGTAGATAGAAAGACATATAGATAGATAGATAGATAGATTGCACGGTATTTGTCGAGGCCGTGATAGGGGAGGAAAGAGGGAAAGAGAGAGTGAGTGGGAGAGATTGCTAGATGGATAGATAGATGTAGAGCTAGGTAGATAGACAGATAGATAGATAGATAGCACTTTAGTTGTTTAGACCGTGATATCAAGGCTGACAGGGGGGAAAAGAGAAAAAGAGTGAGTGGGAGAGATTGATGTAGTACAGATAGGTAGATAGATAGATAGAGAGATAGATAGCACTTTAGTTGTCGAGGCAGTGATATCAAGGCTTATGAGGAGAAAGAGGGATAGGGAGGGAGATAGGTTGATTGACAGGTATAGATAGAAAGATAGATAGATTAGGATACATATAGATAAATAGATAGACAGAGTTAAACAAAGAGAGAATTATGAATGAAAGAATGAATGGGACACGAAATGGTAGCAAGAAAGAGTACTAACAAAGGAATAAGAAATAGCAGTAACAAACATTTGAAAGAAAGGAGGAAAAATTGAATATAAAGGAAACAAAAAAAAAAAAAAGAGGAAGGCAAAAACTGAACACATGGAAGAAAGTCAGATTGAAATAAAAAATAAAATAAATCAACAGGAAAAAAAATAAATAAATGAAAATGCTAAAACTTACTCAAGAATTTTGCATCGATGTCTTACTCATATTTTCAGGAATAGCAAAACTCTCTCCGTGAAGGGTACAGTACACATATATCAACGAGGAGGAGGAGGAGGAGGAGGAGGAGGAAGAGAAGAGTGACGGGTGAAGTCTAGTGAAGTGACAGTCCAATTCCATCTTTAGGAACTCGAACCAAAAGATCCATAATGCAATCACACACACACACACACACACACACACACACACACACACACACACACACACACACGCACATAAATCAACGTCATAATGATTTTACTTCCGCACATGTGAACCGCAGAGAGAGAGAGAGAGAGAGAGAGAGAGAGAGAGAGAGAGAGAGAGAGAGAGAGAGAGAGAGAGAGAGAGAGAGAGAGAGAGAGAGAGAATAACACCTTTTTTTTCCTCGAATTCGTAAAAATAAGTGTGTGGGTCGAAAAGGAATGCGTTTGCGTGCACGGCGACACACACACACACACACACACACACACACACACACACACACACACACACACACACACACACACCTGCTATTGGCTATTATTATCATATTTTTGTGTTCTTCTCACCTTGATTGTCACCTTGATTCCTCCCTCAAGTAAAATTTTCCTTCTATTTTTAAACTGTCTTTTTTTCGTGTCTTGTAAACCTTAATTATCATACCCTGCAACATATCCTTTTTTTTTTTTTTATTCCCCTTATTAAAACCAACGATTATTTTTACTCATCTTAATATTCTTTTCCATATTCCTATTCTTTTTCTTCCTATTATCATTATCATTCCAATTCGTCTTGTTTTTTCTTCTCATTACTACAACAACAAAAACTACTACTACTACTACTACTACCACTACTACTACCACTACTACCACCACTACTACTACTACTACTACTACTGCTTCTTCTGTCTTTCACGTGTTGCTTCAAGGTCACAAGGACACACCAACACCCAGAAGACGTGACAGTTGGCCAACAAGAACAAACAGGGAAGAGGAGGAAGAGGAGGAGGAGGAGGAGGAGGAGGAGGCGCCAGCAACAGTCTTTACGTGTATATAAGAGAGAGAGAGAGAGAGAGAGAGAGAGAGAGAGAGAGAGAGAGAGAGAGAGAGCTCACACGTGTCTGTTTGTGGACGAGTATGTGTGCGCATGCTTGTGTGTGTGTGTGTGTGTGTGTGTGTGTGTGTGTGTGTGTGTGTGTGTGTGTGTGTGTATGAGGGTACAGTGACGCTGCTCGGGGTACGATGTAAATAAAAACAACATGATTTAACACTAACCCCAAATAGGCGGCGCCCATGACAACTAAGTTAAATATAGAAAGGAATATGCAAAATCAACAACAACTATTGGGAGCGGTGAGTAGCGTTTTTTTTTTCTTTGCACCCTCAGACCTTTCTCCTCTTCCTCTTCATCATCTCTCTTTTACCTGTACTAGACTTCCTTCCCTTCCTCTTTCTCTTCCTTCTTCTTCTTTACCTTTTCGTGCGTAAGTCCCTATCGCCCTTTCTCCTCCTCCTTTTCCTTTTCGTCAGTTAACCTCTACTAGATCTCCTTCTCCTTCTCCTCCTCATCCTTTTCGTCCTTTACCTTCTAATAAGCCTTCTTCTTCTCCTCCTCCTTTTCCCCTCTACCGTACCGTCTCCTCTTCCCCTCCGTGACTGAATTAACCATTTCTTTCTCGTCATTTATTTTCTGTCAGGCCTCTTCCTCTTCTTCCTCCTCCTTCTTGAGAGCGCCGGGCTGGTGGGTCGAGGCGCTGCAGGGGTCATATTCGTAAAATTCTGCCACCCAAGCACACACATATTTAACATGGCTTTCGTACGAGTTCAAGGCATTTCCAGGGATAACTGTATGACTCTGGCGGTAGTTTGAGCCTTCTTTCGTACCATGAACCTAAAACAACACTCATTAGAACCCGGCTGATCTCCTTTTTGGCCTTTGGAAATAGTTAAGTGAGAGGCGGAGTCTGAGAAAATCGACCCTCAGCTGGTTCTAAAGTTTGTACCCAAGATCTCTCCCTTCTTCCTTCCCGCCGCCGCTGCCAAATACCAAAGGGTCCCATCTGCCTTACCTCTCTCTCTCTCTCTCTCTCTCTCTCTCTCACTGGGTCGTTCACCTTCCCCCTCCTCTTCCCAAAATCAATAGTTGTGTATTTGCGGTAAGAAACACGATAAAATAAACATATTCTCTCTCTCTCTCTCTCTCTCTCTCTCTCTCTCTCTCTCTCTCTCTCTCTCTCTTCGTCGTCTCTTTCCTGCTATCGTCCCATTAAATTCCTCTGGCTCTATCTCATACCACGTGCGTCCCCCCTCTCTCTCTCTCTCTCTCTCTCTCCCTTCGTCCTCTCTTTCCTGCTATCGTCCCATTATCTTCCGCTGGCTCCATCTCATACAACGTGCATAACCCCCACCCACCCTCTCTCTCTCTCTCTCTCTCTCTAATTCTCCGAAACTCTCCATGAACGTATAAATTTCTCTCCAGGTGGGAACGAGGACAAAGCAACACCTGACCCACATCCGCTTATCTGTTAATTAATTAGCGCGCGAGACACCTGTTCGCGGCACTCACCTACGAATGTTTACCTGGAAAGCCTCCTCACCTGCTCTCAAAACGCAGCTTCAACGCAGTGTATAGAGAGGGAAAGCACACAGAGCCGAATTAGTCTTTTGTACCTTTTTCTTTTATTGAATATGATGGAAAGTTCAACATTACATACCTTTTCTTTTTAATTCTCAGTGTTTCGTAAAAGTGTCTTATTCTTTCTACCGATAATGCTGGGGGTGACGTCTCCGTAGAATGTACACTAAAATCAATAGAATATGTTTAAGAGAAAAATCTCCTGCCTACATATACCTTCAATATTACCTCATCATGTATCACGTAAGGCCTCTCTTCTCTCTCTTTAGTGAATGAACTGAACAGAAAGGGGGAAGGAGGTGTGGGAAGGAGAGTGGACAGAGGGGTGAGGGATGGAGGCATTAAGTTAGAGAAGTTAAGTTAAAGGAGTTAAGAGGGAGTTAGGTCGGAAATCGTGTTCTATTTAAAGGTAGAAACAGTACTGTACGCCAAGAGAAAGCAAAAGGTACTGTTCATGTTGATACCGTTAAAGAGAACCATGAGAGATTTGATCTTTGTGTATATTTGTCCGTCTTTATGTGTGTGTGTGTGTGTGTGTGAAAGGGGGTGGGGGTGGGGGGGTAAGGGGGGGGGGTAAAAGAATTGTATATATAAAAAAGAATGAATTAATATGTGATGATGCTAATGATTTTGTTTAGAAAGGAATATCGTGGTAGATGATCCATGTATGTATGTATGTATGTATGTATGTATGTATGTGAAAGGGGGTGGGGGGGTGGGGTGGGGGGTAAAAGAATTGTATATATAAAAAAGAATGAATTAATATGTGATGATGCTAATGATTTTGTTTAGAAAGGAATATCGTGGTAGATGATCCATGTATGTATGTATGTATGTATGTGCGAGGGTAAGCTGTATAGAGAGGAAAAGGAAATGACGAATAAAATGATGTTATTGATATTTTCCACGAATACATCAACTCTTAAGCTTCCCCTCTCGTTCCCTTCCTCTTCAAAGCTCCAATTTAAGGCAGCTTGGCATCATCATTAGCATTATCATCCACTATTATTACCATCATCATCATTCTTACTGGGCTGCAATACTGTTACGGGTTGGCGTGGAGTTGGCGGGTTAAGGAGACTTGATTTCCTAACACAAGCGAGGTTGATTGACGGACAGGAAGGCGTGATGTTGCTGAGGAGAATTACCGTGCTGAGAAAGAGAGAGAGAGAGAGAGAGAGAGAGAGAGAGAGAGAGAGAGAGAGAGAGAGGGGGGGGGGGGGTAAGTCAGTCGCACTCCTCTTCTTTTTCATTAAGCTTTCCCGGAAAATTTGAAACACTTTGTCCCTTTCATGTTTTCCTTCCTCCTCCTCCTCCTCGTCCTCCTCCATTACCCCCAGTTCCCTCCTCCTCCTCTTCCTCCTCCATTACCTCCAGTTCCCTCCTCCTCCTCCTGCTCTTCCTCTTCTTCTTCGTCGTCTTCCTCCTCTTCTTCTTCCTCGTTTTCCTCCTCCTCCTCCTCGGTACACAAAGAACGTTTCCGAATACACTTCCTTTCCTCCACATCTGATCCTCCTCCTCCTCCTCCTCCTCGTCCTCTTCTTCCTTTTCCTCCTCCTTCTTTCCTTCTTCTTATTCCTGCTTCTCTGCCACACACAAACACTTTTCTCTTTCCTTCTTTCCTTCCTCTTCTCTTTCCTTCTTTCCTCCCTCCTTCCCTTCAATAGAGAGAGAAGAAATCCAACACGGCTTCACTTTGCCTTTTCCTCCCTCCCTTCCTCTTTCCTTCGTTTCTCTCCTTATTTTTTCCTCCTTTTCATTTTATACAGGAGTGAAAAGAATCCAAACCTACCCTCACATTATGCTCTTTCCCTCTCCCCTCCATCTTTCTTTCCTCCACTTTTCCTCTTCCTCTCTTTCACGCTTCATTCCTTCCTCTCCTTCAAGAACTCGAGGAGACGGGATTCCTTCACAAGACACAAGAGCGGAGAGAAAAAGGAAGGAAAAGAAGAAAGAAGGAAGGAAAGAGGGAAAGAAAAGCGGTTATCCTTCACTATATTGTCGCTGACGGAGACACACTGACACCACAAGAGACAGTGAGACCCCTCGGCAAGTCAACAGCTGAAGCAAATCCTCCTGCATGACGCGACCCTCCAGACCCCAAGGACGAGGCGGGAGGCAACACGGAAATTCTGTCTTACACCGTCACTAGGAAGGAGGAGAAAGGCCTGTAACGTTATATAAAGGGATTCAAAACCTTATACAGAACACGTATACAGCGAATGGCGAGAAAATGCACAATGATTCTGACTTAAAAGAGATCGCCATGCAATTAAAAAGGAAAAAAAAATTGAAAAAGGAAATATATTGAGGCTAAAAACAGACATAACCTTGCTCCATGTAAACAAAAGTAACACTATAGGCCCAAGACATAACTAAAAAGGGAAAAGGCGTATTATAAAAAACTGAGGCAGAAAACAGACATAACCTTGCAACACGAAAACAAAGGAAACAATATATCCGTAAGTACATATCATTACATAGCAAGACAAGGACGTGTGGCGGACATGAGAGCTCTGAGGAAAAGGTTAATCGCGCGACTGGAAGCTCTGAGGGAAGGTTGATTGAGCGACTGGAAGCTCTGAGGAAAGGTTGATTGAGCGACTGGAAGCTCTGAGGGAAGGTTGATCGCGCGACTGGAAGCTTTGAGGAAATGTTGATCGCGCGACTGGAAGCTTTGAGGAAATGTTGATCGCGCGACTGGAAGCTCTGAGGAAAGGTTGATTGAGCGACTGGAAGCTCTGAGGGAAGGTACATCGGCGTCGCTTGGTTCCTGTGCCTCGGAGCGTGACAAGCAAACAAGGGGCGAGTGTTGGCGTGTTCTGGTACGGCCGGTGAGGTAAAGGTCAGTGCTTGGGGGCCTCGGAGGGTTGCAGCGGGCGGAGGGCGGCACGTGGAGGGTTAGTGGGTTAGTGATCACCTGGAGAACTACTGCGTCGTGACTGGTTCAGGCGTCGACGAGGATGTGATGTGGGGATGCTGAGGCTGATGGAAAAGTTATGTCATGCGTGAAAGTTAACGGGAGAGGAGGCGACGGGGAAACCTTGACAAACGGGTAAAGAGCAATTTCAAGCTGCCAGAGGATGTGTGACGCGACGCTGCTTCTGGAGAGGAACGAGGGAATGAGATGCGCCGAATCGGAGGAGAAACACGGACAAAGGAAGCTGTAAGCGGGATATGAGAGGGAGGAGGCTGTGGGGAGAATGAGAGGGTGAGTAAAGAGGAGGAAGGAAGTGACATGCGCCGAATCAAAGGGCAAAAGGAGACGGAGGAAACTGTGAGAAGGATATAGGAGGAAGAGGGAAGAAGAGGGAAGAAGCGTGAGGAAGGGATAAGGAGGATGAGGAGAAGCGTGCGAGGGTGAAGGAAGAGGGAGTGTGAAGCGTCGACGGAGGAACTGTTAGGAGGATGAGGAGGAGTATGAGAGGGCGAAGGAAGATGAGGAGGGAAGAGGAAGGGTGAGGAGGGGGTGAGGAGAATGAGAAGGACCAGGAGCGGGCGAGGGAAGCGGAGGAAGGAAGTGTGAAGCGTCTGGGAGGTAAAAAACACTGACGGAGAAAAGCATGAGCCGGCGAGGGAAGAGGAGGAAGTGTGAGGCGTCGACGGAGGAATTTTGAGGAGGATGAGAGGCTGCGTGACCAGGCTGTCGTACTCAGCCTCTCATGTTTTCCAATTTCCGACCCCAAAACTGTCTCATCCACTCCAATAACTCCATTTATTTACAGTTACTGTTGAAAAGTTTAATTATTAGTGTCTTTTTGCTATAGTTAAATGTCTAAAAACGGTAAATACATTGGTGGATACGATAATCTGGGAACGCTGATGAGAGGGCGTGGGGTCGGGGCGCGGCAGGCAGGCAGGCAGTCAGGCCCACCAGCAGGCAGCCAAGCATGGGGCCGCGCCGACACCCCGCTGAGCCGCGCGTGCCCACCTATGCCACGCCGGGGGGCAATCAGGGCACGAACATGACCCCCTGGTGCCACGACTGGGGGACGCAAGGGGTGTAGGAGGAGGCCCAGTGCACAGCGGCTGCCAACAGTGCGCTTCCCGTGTACAAAGCGCCGCCAGTCCCTGTGTCCGGCGGTGCAGACGGCGGCGGCGGCAGGAGAAAGCAAGGCAGCCAGGGAGAGCATCAAGCAAGCATGTGACGTCACGGGCGGGGACGAGGGAGGCGGCCAATGAGCGTCGCCGAGCCATAGACAGGCGGGGAGTGACCAATGGGGCGGCGTCGGGGGTGAGAGGGGGGCTAGAGGGGGTGAGGGGGGCAGGGCACATGGCTGGCACACGTGAGGCGGCGCGGGCGGGGAGGGCGTCCGGAAGAGTTCCTCCACCACGGCCACTTTAGGCTTCGCGCTCCACCCGCCACGCCGCCATCGACTTTTAACCCTATTGCTTTTTTTCCCCTTCAGGACCGAGAGAGTTTTATCATAGCAGGGGACGACGAAGAGGAGGAAAGAGGAGGAGGAGGAGGAGGAGGAGGGGTGTAGGGGTGAGTGAAGAGGGAGAAAAGGGGGACTATGTATAACCCTCTTGCTTTTTTTCCCCTTCAGGACCGGGAGAGTTTTATCATAGCGGGCGACGACGAAGGGGCAGAAGAAGAGGGGAGAGGAGGAAGAGGTGGCTGTAGGGGTGAAGGAAGAGGGAGAAAAGGGGGAGTATGTACAACCCTATAGCTTTTTTCTCCACTTCAGGACCGGGGAGTTTTTATCATAGCAGGCGACGACGAAGGGAAGGGAGGAGGAAGGAAGGGAAGGGGAGGAAAGAAGGGCGTCAGGGGGGAAAAAAGAGGCAGAAAAAAGAGAAGGAACTGTATAGGAAGGAAGAAGTAGGGCGGAAAGGGTGTGAGAGAGAAGAGGGAGAGGGAGAAAATAAATGAGAAAAGCAGTGAATAATGAAGAAAAGGAACACAAATAAGAAGAAAAACAAACTGAAAAGGAAAACAGGAGGGAGAGGAGAGGGAAGGAGGAGGAAGAAGGGAGAATAGATGAAGGGGAAGGAAGGAGTAGGGAGGAAAAGGGCGGATAAAGAGAGAAAGGGAGGAAAAATAAACGAGACTGAGAAACGAAGAAAATGAAAAGAAGTAACAAGAAAAGGAGCAGACAACAAGGAAACACACACACACACACACACACACACACACACACACACACACACACACACACACACACGTTAAGTCTCATTAGTGGACACACGACCCGGGCTGCTCAGGTAACACACAGACACGGATAATAAGTGACATCCGAGGGAACGCGCAAAACAGGAAAACAAGACCAAACTCTAATAATTTCCAGTCAACACACACGCACACACACATAAACTGATAACAAAGTCAGATACACACACACACACACACACACACACACACACACACACTCACGTTCACATCCCCCTCACACGTTTGGTCTTCAAAGCGCTCTGTATTATTTCCTTTACACTGCACAGGCAAAGGGAACGACATTGGAAAGAGAAGGATGTGGATGAGGATGAAAAGGATGAGGATGAGGGGAGAAAGGATGTTGATAAAAGAATGATGGGAAATAGAGAAGGATAAAATAAAAACAGACTTGAGGGAATAGAGAAAAACTGTGGATGGTAGAAGGTGAAAATAAATGAATGAGAATGAAGAGGAGGAGGAAGAGGAGGACAAGACGGATAAAAAATGATGGTGATGAAGGGGACGAGAGGAATAGGAGAGTAGAAGCATATTTGAGGAAAGAAAAATGAGGACCGTGGAAGAGAAAAGAGAAGGATGAGAAGGAGAACACGAAAGAGAAAAGGAGGAATTGGTTGATGATGATAAAGAAGACGAGAGAGAGAGAGGCAGATAATAATAGTAATAGCAGGGCTGAGGAAAGAGAGAAGGTGGACGATAGAAGAGAAAAAGAGAAGGAAGACAAGAAGAAGGAGGATACGAAGAAGGAAAAGAATAAGGAAGAGAAGAACCAGAGACAGATAATAACACTAATATTAGCAGGCTTGGGAAAGACAGAAGGTGGACGATAAAAGGGAAAGGAGAAGAATGAGAAGGAAGACAAGAAGAAGGAAGATACGAAGGAGGAAAAGAATGATAAGGAAGAGGAGGACCAGAGACAGATAATGACACTATTAATAGCAGGCTTCGGGAAAGACGGAAAAGGTTAACAGGTGCAGGGAATGAGACGGAAGAGGGATAAACAAACCACTTACACATAATACAAATAAAAGAGTGAAGGAGGAAAAGGAGGAAGAGGATAAGGAGGAGAGAGGAAATAAGCAAGACCCAAGATTCGGTTTACAGAATTCCTGAAACTTGGTCTTGCGTGCAGCGTCCAGGGTTGTTGTTTTGCCCCAAGTAACTGTTCCAGGTGGGCTGTGTTGCGGTCAGGTGTTACAGCCCTTCCCACTACCACCCCTGCCACCACCACCAGGTATTACAGCCCTTCCCACTACCACCCCTGCCACCACCACCACCATTATTAAAATTACTTCCATCATCCACCACCAGTACCAGCTCCACCCACCTCCACCACCGTCACCATCGTCACCGCCAGCAATATATTTTCTTTTACTTTTTTTTTGTCTTTCCTTCTTTTGGTGTCTCTTTCATTTTTATTTCTTCTTTCTCTCTTTCGTTCTTCCTTCTAGTTCTTCTTCAATTTCTCCTTCTCCGTCTCCTCTTCCTCCTCTTTTTCCTTCTCTCTCTCGTTATTATTTGTAAGTTTTCTATTTATTCCTCTTCCTTTTTCCTCTTCTGCACTTACAACCTCTTTCGGCCACTGCTCTTACTTCCCTTTTCCTCTTTTTCCACCTCTTCTTCCTCCTCCTCATTCTTTTCATCTCCTTTTGTTTCTTGTTGATATTCTACCTTGCTTTTTTCCTCATTTTTCTCCTCTTTATCGTCTTGTTTCTATATCCCCTTTGTCTTTTCTCATCCTTTACCTTCTGTCACTGATTTTCCTTGTTATCTCTTTTTCCTCCACCTCCTCCTCCTCC
>NC_066551.1:1140000-1152500 GCF_024679095.1 Eriocheir sinensis | reverse complement strand
GAGGGTCTTTCCTCATCATCTTATTAATGACTGCTTAATGTACCTGAGACGTTAATTACTTCCACCTTCTTGGCTCACCTGTTAAGATTCCACCTTCCACTATAGGCTTACCTTCATTATTAGTTAGAAGAATTATTAGTATTGAGGTAAGAGTGAAGCAAAGGTAAATAAGGTAAATGCAGGTAAGGTAAGTACATTTAAAGGTAAGGTAAGGTAAGGTCAAGTAAGGAAAGGTATTATATTTAAAAGCAAGAGAAATACATATATAAACAAAAACCTACTTTTATAACCGTACCTGAATTATAAATAGTACCCATTTATATTTATTCCTTTTTAACTCTAAAGGGTTTTCGAGAAATCTAATTTGGGGTCGACAAAAAAGTTCTCATAATTATAATCTGGAGATTCTGAAAAGGTATATAATGTGTGTGTGTGTGTGTGTGTGTGTGTGTGTGTGTGTGTGTGTGTGTGTGTGTGTGTGTGTGTGTGTGCTCTAATTCTCCTTTCCACCTTCCCTTCCTTCCCCCTTCTTTTCTCCCCTTCTCCCACTCCTTCCCCCCATTTCCCCACTCCTTCCTCCCCTTATGTTATCTGCCTTGATTTTCTGTTACCTCCCCACCTTACCTTCCTCTCCTCCTCCCCTTCTCCCAGCCCTTATGTTTACAATTATCTCCCTCTTTCCTCCACTCCTTACCTTCCATCCCCTCCCTTCCTTCTCACACTTCTTCCTCTCCTCATGTTATCTACTGTAACCTTTATCTTTCCTCCTTTTCTCACCTCTTTTTCCCTCTTCCCTTCTACCCTCCTCTTCCTTCTCCTCTATTCCTTCCGTTCCCTCATATCCCTCTTTCTTCTCTTTACCTTACTTCCTTTTCCGTTCCTCCACTTTCTCACACTCCTCCTTCCCCCTCACCTGTTATCTGCTTTCATCTTTCTCTCTCCTTCCTCCCTTCTCTCCCCCTTCACACCTTCCCTCCCACTCCCTCTTCCCCTTCACACCCGCCTCCCGTTATCTGCCCTCGTCTTCCTCACCCGCCGCCGCCTCCCGCCGCCGCCCCGCCGAGCAACACCGCGGCTTATGCGGCTCCCTTGCGTCTAAACAGTGCGCGGTGTTTTGGTCCCGGTGAATGTTTGTTTGTCGGACCTTTTAACGGTGTTGTTGTTGCCGGTTGTTGGTATTTCATTTACGCCGCTGTTTGTTTTGGTGGTGATGGTCCTGGAAGCGGCGGGCGAGTTTTGTGTTATGTATGTTTTTTTTTCTGTTTTAGTTTATTTTTATTACCGTATATTTCGTGTAATTCGTTCTTCTTCATTTTCGTTTCTTCTTTTCCATTTCTTCTCTTTATTGAATATATTATTAATGATAACTATAGTCTCCTTGTTCTCTTTCCTGTTCGCTTTTTATTTTTTTTCTAATTTATCCAATTCCGTCTTCATTTCTTTTTTTTTTTTTTTTGCCTTTGAATTTGTTAGTACGCAGACAAAATGATAATCAGATACTTAAACACTTCATTCAATAACTAATATGGTCACTTCATTCTTCCTTCCTTCCTTCACTTTCTTCCTTCAATAACTACTATGCTCTTTGAATGGGTGTATCATCAGTCTGTTTTCTTTGCTGTAATTCTTTTCGGTAATTCTGTATGGACGAGTGTTCTGTCTATAATGGCTTTGCAGAGTTGAGTTATCGTGACTATATTCTAAGACATTCTAGCTATAATATAAGGCTAAGCTAAGTACATTTAAGTCTAAGGTTAGGTATATTTAAATAAGGTAGGGTAAGGTAAGTACATATAAAGGTAAGGTAAGGAAAATTTAGAGGTAAGGTAAGTACAGGTAAGGTAAGGTATTATATTTCAAAAGTAAAAGAAGTACATTAAGAAAAAAAAAAAATCTAAGCTA
Source organism: Eriocheir sinensis (assembly GCF_024679095.1). Classification (NCBI taxonomy): domain Eukaryota; kingdom Metazoa; phylum Arthropoda; class Malacostraca; order Decapoda; family Varunidae; genus Eriocheir; species Eriocheir sinensis. The sequence continues at coordinate 1,150,598 of NC_066551.1, read as the reverse complement.
AGTAAGGGCAGGTAAGGTAAGGAAAGGTAAGTGCATACGCTATAACTGCGCGTGGTTGCGGTGCTCATCTCCGTCGCATCGGCCCTTTGAACCCGTGGTGGGAAGAACCCATTTCCGCCGGGCAAGGGCTATAATCAGAACTCCGGGATTGCCACAGTTTACCTTCCCCAGGTGTCCCCAGGTACCCACGAAAGGGCAGGACCGCACTGAAAATATGTGCTTATGCAATGCCCTCAAAGCGTCATCCTCGGAAGATGTACGTTACCAAAACAAGGATTAATTAATTGATTGCTTAGAGCTATTCAGAGGTGTCGGTATTTTGGTTGGTATTGTCAGATGCTCCCACCCCTCACACCAACTATTTCCAAAGGCCAAAAAGGAGGTTAATCGAGTTCTAATGAGTGTTCTTTTAGGTTCACGGTACAGAAGAAGGCTCAGACTACCACCAGGGTCATAAAAGTACCCCTGGAAATGCCCTAAACTCCCACGAAAGACTAGTAAATTACGTGTTCTTGGGCGCAGAAATGTTTAAGAATATGGCCCTTTATCTTCAGGCACTTCAGATATAATATAAAGTCCATAATGGTAAGGAGAGAACAGCATTGAGGATACGTGCTTATGCAATACTTTCATGTGTCATCCTCGGTAAATGTATGTTACCAAGAGAGTTATTCAGAGTTGCCAGTATTACATATTCAGGCTCTTCAGATATAATATAAAGTCCATAATGGTAAGGAGAGAACAACATTAAAGATACGTGCTTATGCAATACTTTCATGTGTCATCCTCGGTAAATGTATGTTACCAAGAGTGAGTTAAGAGTTGCCAGTATTACATATTCAGGCACTTCAGATATAATATAAAGTCCATAATGGTAAGGAGAGAACAGCATTGAAGATACGTGCTTATGCAATACTTTCATGTGTCATCCTCGGTAAATGTATGAAGAGTTAGTTAAGTTGAGTTGTTTAGTACATCTTCAGGCATAAGATGTAAACTCTGTGTAAGTAGAAGTAAGGAAAAACCAATCATTTGAAAATGCTTTACGCAACACTTTCATGTGTCATCCTCGGTAAAAAGATACGTTACCAAGATATAAATGGTCAGTCAGTTCACCGATTTATTGTATACTTCACCTCACACGAAAATACGAGCTGGGTTTGGTGGAGTTAGCGTTGGAAGCTTGGTTTTCTCTCAGCTGACGCATTTTCTGTGAAGGTGGATTGAAGGGCAAACAATAGCAAAACCATGAGGTGTGAGAGAGGATACGGACACTGAGGACGCCTAAAACCAATGACACATAAGGAAGAAGAAGCGAAAGAAGACAAAATAGAAAAAAACAGGAATAAAAAAAGAATAAATGGAGGCTGACATACAAAGCGACTCAAAACACTAGCCAAGGAAATGGAAAATAATTCGACCAGTTTCATCCATGCGTAGAGAATGACAAAAAGAAGGCATTTAATGATTATCTAACGAGAAGGGAAAACATCAGCACCTGTATTAGTCATAGGAGCAGCTTATATATATTACCGTGTGCTGTGGATTCATCAGTGTTCCAAGCCTTGAATTAATTAGCAGGTGTGAACTCTTTACCTGAGACACGGTGAGTAGGTATTCACTGGAGGTGTAGAGGAAGAGGACTGACTATAAGGAACGTAAGTAATCAGAAATAAGAAATGTATAGGAAAAAGCAATAAGAAAATAAGAAGAAAAAATACGAAGAAATGATCGATACTTCTCTACTTAAAGTCTCGTTCAAGGTTGATGATTATAATGCTCAATATCAATGTCTGTTCTGTCTGTCTATCTCTATGAATGTTTGTTTGTTACTATCTTCGTGTGTATGTCTGTCTGTTTGTCTGTATATTTGTCTTGTACTATCTCAATGTGTCTGTCTTTTTGCTTATATGACTATTTGTATGTCTCTCTCTCTCTCTCTCTCTCTCTCTCTCTCTCTCTCTCTTCCCCTCCCCCTCCATCTCTCATCCTCAAACTTTTCCTCCGTTTTGATTGGATTACGTGAACAATTTTTTCCCCACTAACACTTTTTTTCCTCCACACTTTCCGTAAACACAGACGAGAACGGGGGAGCGTGAGACACATTTTTAACGTCGTGTCCTAACTTTTCTTTTTTGGTGGTGGTGGATCTAAGCTATGGGAGGCTGGGGAGGAGGGAGGAAAGAAGGAAAGGGGATAGGAGAGGGGGAAGGGAGGGGAGGATAGGGAGTGGAGGGGGAAAGGGGGAGGGAAGGAAGGGAAGAGAAAGGATGGGAGGATGGGGGAAGAGGGAGGGAAGGAAGGGGAGAGAAATGACTGTGAGAGAAGGAAGAAGGAAACGGAAGGATGAGGAATGGGGAGGGAAGGAAAGGAAGAAGGGGAGAAGGACTGCAAGATAAATAGTAAATAAATGGAAAATTGGGGGAAAGGGGACGGAAAGGAAAGGAAAAAGAGGAGAATAATTGTGAGAAGGAAAAAGGAAATGGAAGAGGAATGGGGAGGGAAAGGAAGGAGTGTAAGAGAGAGGACTGTTGGAGTAGGAGGAGGAGGAAGGAAATGGGAGGATGAGGGGAGGAAGAGCGGAGGAAAAGGAAGGGGGGAGGACGGAATGTTGGAAATACAGAAAATGAAGGGAGTTTGCGACATTTAGGGGAAGAGGGAAGAAGGAGAAAGAGAGAGAGAGAGAAGAAAGAGAAGGAGAGAAGGGTAATGGTAGTTTGATGAGGGAAAGAGGGAGAAGGAAGGGATGGGAAGGGAAGGGAAATAGAATGACAGAAGCGAAAGATAATGAAAGCGAATGAAAAGTGGATGGAAAAGAATGAAAGAATATTGAGATCGCGGGAAAATGGAGAGAAGGGAACAAGAGGGAAAGGAAGGGAAGGGCAGTGAAACGAAGGGAAACGAAGTGAATGGAAGGGAGATAAATGAAGAATTAAGGAATAGGAATAGATGAAAGACATTGCAAATAAAAGGGAAATAAAGAAAAGGGGAAGAAAAGAAAGAGGAAGGAAAGAGCGAGAAAACGAGAATAGAAGAAAGACAATGAAGGGAGGAAGAATGGGAGAGAAAATGAAGGAGGGAAGGAGAGAATGGAAGGTAAATAAGGAAGTATGAGGAAGGAGGAATGACTGGGGAATACCAACTCGGAGGAGGAGGAGGAGGAGGAGGAGCTAGCTTTGAGAGGAAGGAGAGGGGGAGGAGAGGATGAAGGGAGTGCACAATAGGGAAGGAACTTTGAAGGAGGAGGAGGAGGAGGAAGGAGGAAGGAGAACTTAATTTGGAAGGTGAGAAGTGGGAACCAAACTCTAGAGACGGAGGAGGAAATGGAGGAGGAGGAGGAGGAGAAATAGGAAGAAGAGGAGGAGGAAGAGGAATAGGAGGAAAAATAGAGGGAGGGTAAACTGTGCGAGAGAGAGAAGCAGAGAAAGAACACCAATATGAAGAGAAAGGGAAGCAAAATAAAGGAAAGGAAAGGAAAGGAAACAGAAAATGAAAAATAACCGAATAATTGAAGTTGAGAAATGAAAATAAACAAAAAAAGAGATTGGTGATGAAAAGGGAAGAGGAAGAGGAGAGGAGGAGAAGAGGTAAGTAAGGGAAGAAGGAAGGGGAGTGAAAGAGAAGGAAGGAATGAAGGAAGAAGTAAAGGATAGAAGGTAGGAAGGAATGATAGAGGGAAGGAAGGGCGGAGAGCGGAAGGGAAGGAAGGAGAGAACGAAGGGACGAGAAGTGGAAAATATGAAGGCCAAATATTTTTCTTCTAATTAAATTTAACTTAATATTCTGCCTCCGTAGTCCCACCTCTGCTTTGCGAGTTCATATGGAGGAGGAGGAGGAGGAGGAGGAGGAGGAGGAGGAGGAGGAGGAAGAAGAGGAGGAGGAGAAGGAGAAGTATGGGTACGAATATTAGGAGAGAAAATGTTTAACTGGGAAGGATGGAATACAAATAGAAGTAAAAAAAAAAAGAAAATATGATAAATGTGAAAATATATTAATGGAAGGAAGGAAGAAGGAAGGAAGGAAGAAATAAGAGAAGTAAAGAAATATGTATAAACTGAAATGACTAAGTGGAGAAGGAGAACAGGAATAAAGAAGTAGAGAGAGAAAAAAACGAGCAAGATGAGAGAGGAAAGAAAGGAAGGGTGGAGAGGAGAAAGAGAAGGAGGAGGAGAAGGGAAAGGCAGACCGAGAGAGAACGAGAGTGAGAGAGAGAGGTCGTGACTGGTATTGGACAAGACATATAAGGGCGAGGGACAGTATTGGAACACAACCACCATCACCACCACAGCCACCACAATCTTGGCCACCACCACCACCAACAACAACAACAATACTCCAAGACTATCTACCTGCAAACCTGGTGAAGTAGTTGCTGAAGGTGTGTTGAGGGTGTGTGGAGATGAGAAAGGTCACTAGAGTATGTACAAATAAGGTGTTTCTCTGTCGCCTTGGTAGTGTTTGTCATGCCTGGCCTCAACCATACCAAACAAGCCCTTTCACCCGATTAAAATAAGTATTGGTAAGATTAGGACACCCCAAGATAGTACTCATAGACGTGATGCATTAGAAACGGAAGCTTGAATAATATATAAAAACTCGTCACATTCTCCTTCATAGCTCTAAGAAAGATTTGAAATAACTCACTTCAGCTCTCTCGTTCTTCGTTCCTCATGTGGTTTCTTCAATTTCTATTCACTGACTTTTTACTCAAGAACTATCGGAAACCATGTGATAGCGGCGAAGTCACGGGAGTGGGAGATCGAGTGGCTGCGAGGGAAAGAAGAGCTCATTATGACAGCAAGAGTGATTAGCGGGCTCATTACTCGTCCTGATAGCAAATGACTAGTATAGGGCTGTAGATTCTTCATCTCTCATCTCTTTTCAAATATGTCAGCCACTTCCATTCTCTTTATAACGCAGAATTCACTGGGTAGACTGAAGAAAAGCGGTAAGAAACTACTCCTACATCACCATCTATTATTACTTGTGGTGGATTAGAAGTGGCCGGGGACAGTAAATGAATATAAATAGGGGAGTGGGCTAGGTTTTAATGGGGTGATGGGCTCTTAATACGGATTTATGAGGAAGGGACGCCTATAATGTAGCCATGTGTGTGTGTGTGTGTGTGTGTGTGTGTGTGTGTGTGTTACAATGGCGTACACAATCTATATAAACACAACTCTCACATTCACACATTTTAGTCAAGCATTTTCATCATACTCAATATCACCTTCTCTTGTCATCTTCAAACAGCCCGCATCTCACCTCACATTTTCCTCTCTTATCTGAAATTTTCCTCCACTCTTTCCTCCCTCCACCCTTCCCTTAGTCTCTTCCCTCCATCCCTTCCCCCACCATCCTTTCTCTCTCCACCCCTTCCTCCTCTTCCCTCCTTTCAGTTCCTTCTCTCTCTTTCCCTCTCTCCCTCCTCCAGTTCCTTCCCCCTCCATTCTCCCTCCCTCCCTCCGTCCCTCTCCTTCCTTCCTTCCATTGCCAATATTTCGGTACCAAATCACGAGGTTTATTCAGAGCAAATAGGAGTCAACTTTCGACTTTCCTTCGGCCCTGAGAAACGCGGAGGTCGATCCCAGGAGCAAAGAAGAAAAACGAAGCAAAGGCACCGCAGGGAAGAGGAAGAAAGGAGGAGGAGGAGGAGGAGGGAATGATGGAGTAGGGTTTGAAGGAAGGTCATGAGGAAGTAGAGAAGATTTAGGGGAAAGTAATATAGAAAGGAGGAGGAGGAGGAAGAGGAGGAGGTGGAAAAAAAGTACACGAAAGAGGAGGAGGAGAAAGAGGAGTCAAGGAAGAGATGAGAGAGAGAAGATGAATAAACTAGGAAGTGAGGAAGAAAAGAGGTTTAGGACAGAAGGAAGAGGAAGAAGTTGAAAAGAAAATAACAGAAGGGAAATATCAATGGTTGTGATTGTGTGTGATTGCGTGTGTGTGATTGTGTGTGTGTGTGTGTGTGTTGAGAAGCGATTGCCGGCAGTAATTATCTTTTAACCTAATTATTTCCTTTCTTCCTATGATTTTTTTCCTCCCAAATTTCTCGAGAGCTTCATATCCGTACCTCCAAAACTCTATGAAAAGCTGATTCGTTATTCTCACTCTCTCTCTCTCTCTCTCTCTCCCCAACTTTCTCTTTCTTTCTTTTCCTCTCTACTCTTATCTACTACTACTACTACTACTACTACTACCACTACTACTACTACTATTACCAACACTACTACTATCACTACCACGATAACCAAATCTAGTCAAAAGTGGTCTGAAGTGACTTATAATGATGTGGCAATGAAGGATCCCATGCGTATTTTTTTTACAGCAAGGAAACAGCTCAAGGGAAACAAAAAGAAAGCGTAGAAATAAAAGCCCGCTAATCGTTGGTACTGTGTATAAATATGTTACCTTGTTCACGCACCTTGTTTTATGCGGCTCTGTTCTTAGGTCGCTGTGTTCCTCTTATGATGTGGCAATGAAGGTTTCTGAGTATGTGTATAAGTGTGTTACCCGGTTCACGCACCTCCTGTTATGTGCTTCTGTTCTGAGGTCGGCGCGTTGCTCTGCCTTATGTAGTTCTGTTGGTCCAAAGCGCAGTTCTGAGGCAGGATTTTCTCCCTCTCTCTCTCTTCACTTTCCTCTTCCTTCTTTCCGCTGAGCCACTTACTTAAGCGTACTTTATTCACTTTACTTATAAAGGAGGAGGAGGAGGAAGAGCGGCAGGTCACTTAAAATTTAGATTGAAATTGTTTCCTCGACTTCCTTCTTTTTACTGCAGTGCACGGAGCCAGTGGTGGTGGTGGTGGTGGTGAAGGAAGGGGTGGTGGTGGTGGTGGTGTGGTGGTGGAGGTGGCGGTGGTGATGGTCAGAGTGGACGTCCTATCCTTTAATATTCCTCGCTTAACGCCTGCATTTCCTCCTTCATATATAAGAGAAAAATTCAATAACAAGAAGGCTTCGGGATGATCAGGTTGTAATGGGCTGATGCAGGAGTACTTCATATTTCTTTCACCTTTTCTTCGATATTTCCTCATCTATTCTCCGCTTATCGTTTTCATTTCTTCCTTTATACGTAAGAAAAATTTCAGTAACGAGAAGACTTCAGGATGATCAGGAGTACTTCGCATCTTCTTTGAGCTTTCCTTTGACATTTCTTCCGTCTGTTTCCCGCCCATCGCCTTCATTTCTTCCTTCATGTATAAGTAAAAAAGACAATAAGAAGAGGGCTTTAGGATTATCAAGTTGTTAAGGCGAACACGGGATTACATACTTTATATTTTGTTTTATCTTTTCTTCGATATTTTTTCTTCTATTCCTCGCATATCGCTTGCATTCCTTCTTCCATACATAAGAGAAAAATCCACTAATAATAAGAATTTGGGATCACAAGGTTGTTAGGGAGGACCACAGAATTGATTCATATTTCTTTATCTTTCCTTAGACATCTTTTACTCCATACAAGGCGAATCAAAACTTATTAACACGATATTCAAAGCTTAAAACATTCCTTCTCCCATTACATAAGAGAAAAATCCACCAACAATAATAATTTGGGATCACAAGCTTGTTAGGGAGAACCACAAAATTGACTCTTATTTCTTTACCTTTCTTTCGACATCTTTTACTCCATACAAGGCGAATCAAAACTTATTAACACGATATTCAAAGCTTAAAAAAAAGTTTCGCCCAACGTGGGGCTCGAACCCACGACCCCGAGATTAAGAGTCTCGTGCTCTACCGACTGAGCTAGCCGGGCGGTGGAGGGAAGAGGAGAAGGACAAGGCCACATGTGTCTGTCTGTCTGTCCTGCCCGCACCCCATACCTGTCCCTCCTGCCCAAGCTCACGTATTCGACAAGGCTTTCGTAGGAGTCTCGAGCATTTCCATGGTTAGTTTTATGACCCTGGTGGTAGTTTAACTCTTCTTCTGTACCATGAACCTAAGCAACCACTCATTAGAACCCAACTGATCCGCTTTTTGGCCCTTGGAAATTGTTGATGTGAGAGGCGGAAGCTTTGAGAATACGTCCCAGTCCTGCCCGTCTTTGGCCCCTCCCCTCAGCGGCCAAGCGACCCACGTGGCGCCGAGATGCCTGGTACTGTTTTAATGCTGTTTACCGGCCGCGTTAGAGAGGCGGTACGGTTTTCATCTTTGTTGTTGATGTCAGTGGATGTTTCATAGGGATAAGTTAATGAATATATGAATGAATGAATGAATAAAGGAAGGGAGGAAGAGGAGAAGAAAGAAAGAAAAAAGAAGGAAGGAAGGAAGGAGTAGATAAAAGAATGGGTGCTTAAAAGACACATACGAATACTAAATAAAGGAAGGAAGAAAGGAACAAAGGAAGGATTATGTGAATGAATAACTTAAAAGATACAAATGAATACCAAATAAGGGAAGGAGGGAATGAAGGGAGGAAGGAATGGGTGGATGACCGACTAAAACGATGAATGTGAATAATAAATATATGAAGGAGGGAAGAATCGAAGGAAGGCATGGGTGAATAAATGACTAAACGATGCAAATGAATAAAACAACGATGAATAGATGAATGAATGAATGAATAAAATATACCCATCAACCCCAAGAGGAGGAGGAGGAGGAGGATATGAGAAGGAGGAGGAAGAAAAGGACAAGGAGGGGGAGGATAAATAAGAGGTCAGATTGGACAACAAAATATCCTGAGAGATCCTACAGAGAGCGGATATGAGGGAAGGACAAACTGGGGAGGAGGAGGAGGGGGAGGAGGAGGAGGAGGAGGAGGGGAAGAAAGATGTCCCGTGAGGAGGAAAACGAATGAGCGGATATAAGACACATTGGAGAAGAGTAAATTAAATAGGAAAAAAACAACAACAAATAGGAGAAAAATAATTGTGAAAAAAATAAAATGGGAAAAAAATAAATTGGGGAAAAAATAAATTGAAAAAACAAATAAAAACAAGATAAAATAAAATGAAAAAACCGGGAAATAATGGATACAAAACAAATGAAAACAAGAGAAAAAATAAATTGGGGAAAAAATAAATTGGGGAAAAATAAATTGGAAAAAAAAAACATGAGAAAAAGCTGCAACAAAAGAACACACACACAAAAAAAAAACACACATCACAAATACTAACAAAAACACCAACGCACCCATTAAGAGAGAAAAACCATATCCATTATTACCAACACACACTAACATAACAAACACATTATCACACTACCATCACTTCTACCACCACTACTAATACATTTTATCTACACACACACACACACACACACACACACACACACACACACACATTACGTTAACCACTAGCACTACGTTGGATAGAATGTAGAAGAGGAGCAATATGCGGGCCTTTAACCACCTCCTGCTATCATTGGGTTCCTCCGGGGTCTGAATTTCAACTCTTCATCCATTTATAAACTTCAAGAGGTGAGGAACTGTGTAATAGAGGAAGTAGAGAGGGAAAGAGAAGGGTCAGGATTGGTATTTGTTAAGAGGAGCATATGCGGGCTCACTAACCATCTCCTGCTATCATTGGGTTCCTCTGGGGTCGAAAATTTAACTCTTCATCCATTTATAAAGCTCGAGACATAATGGAACGATGTTAGGGAAGGAGCAGAGAGAGGAAAAGAAGGGTCAGTTGGGGATAGGGTAAAAGAGGAGCAATCTGCGGGCCACTAACAACCTCCTGCTATCCTTGGGTTTCTCTGGGGTCTAAATTTCAACTTCTCACCCATTTACAAACTTCAAAACGTGAGGAACTCTGTAATAGAGGAGGTAGAGAGGGAAAGAGAAGGGCCGGGTTGGGTAGAAGATAAAAGATGGGCAATATGAGGACCTAAAACCACTGCCTGCTCTCCTTGGGTTCCTCCGCGGTCTGTCTATCCCTAGGTCGCCCCGCCCCAGCGCAGAGAGGCCGCCGGCGTGGACGCAAACAACGTATTTATTTGTTTTGGCGAATATTGGTCCAGCTTTTATTCGGGAAATTATTGCATACAGGTTAGTGGCCGAGACGAGAGAGAGAGAGAGAGAGGAAGAGGGAGAGAGGAAGAGAGAAAGGATAGAGAGGGGTGGGTGGGAGAGGTAGAGTGTGTATGGAGGTAGGAAGAGCGCCTGTCGGTCTGTCTGTCTGTCTATTTCTTTCTCTCAATCTCTCTAACTCTCTCTCTTAACTACTTCAATTCTCGTTCCTCTTTCCCTCTCTCACACACACACACACAACCTCCTCACTCGTCCCCAATCCCTCCACACAGACCCTTCCTTTCCCCACCTCCCCCTTCACAAAACCCCTCCTCCTCTCTCTCCATTTACAAAACCCCTCCCCCTCCCACCTCCCCCCACGAAAAACCCCTCCTCCTCCCTATCCCCCACACAGAAAACCTCTTCCCCCTTCCCTTCCCTATCCTCCAACACAGAAAACCCCTCCTCCTACCATTTTCCCCCACTGAAAACCCCTCCTCCTCCCTCTCCCCCACACAGAAAACCCCTTACCCCTTCCCTTCCCAATCCTCCAACACAGAAAACTCCCTCCTCCTCCCTCACACCCCCACAGAAAGTCCTTCCCTACACACCCTTCACCCCTCACACACAGCCTCCACCCCCTTCA